>NW_023330342.1:0-201129 GCF_011100685.1 Canis lupus familiaris
AGTAATTTGGGGTAGGGTTGGGCTTAGTGTTAGGTTGTATTAGGTTTGCAGTTAGGGTTAGGGTTAGGGTTTGAGTTAGGGTTAGTTGTAGGTTAGGGGTTAGGTTAAGTTAGTGAGGTTAGAGTTAGGGTGAGGCGTAGGGTTAGGATAGGGTTAGGATTAGGGTAATGTTTGTCAGGGTATGGTCGGTTCAGGGTCAGGTAGTAACATCCTGCCCTAATCCCTAAGCCTAAACCCTAACCCTAACTCTAAATCCTGTCCCTAACACTAACCCTAACCCCTTTCCCAAATCCCTAACCCCCATCCAACTCCTAACCACTCACACTTACCCTTATCCCTCATGCTATCCTCTAATCCGTAACCATAAGCATAATCACTAAACCCTAACATCTAACCTAACTTAACCACCAACTGCCTCCCCTCCCCTGACCCTACCATTCATTCTACCCATTCACTTACCCTGTGGTTCTGAGTAGTCCCTTCTGATGTGGACGTGGCCCCCAATGGCGCCTCCAGAGTCCTCCAGGGGGTCCTGCGGAAGCCAGGATCCTGTGAGTGTGGACGTGGCCCCACGTGTTCCTGAGTCATAGTCAGCGAGTCCTGAGGACGCCGGGTCTCCTGTCACTGTGGACTATGCCTCACATCCTCTGGAAGTCTCACAGCAGGTCCTCAGGAGGTTGAGGGCTCCTGTAAGCCTGGACATGGCCCCATGGCCCCCAGAAAACTCACTGCGGGTCCTGAGGGGGCTGAGGGCTCCTGTAAGCATAGACACAGCCCCATATATCCCGAAGCCAAAGGGCAGGTCCTGAGGAGGCCAGAGACTCCTGTCAGTGTGGATTTGGCACCCACATCTTTCTTACGCCTCACCACAGGCTCTGACAAGCCTGGGGTCTCTGTCTGCATGGAAGCATCCCCATATTTCCCGAAGTCTACACCTGGGGTTCTGAGGACGTCAGCGTCCTGTTGTGTGGGCGTGGCCCCATGTCCTCCCATACCGTCACTGCGGGTTCTGAGGGGGCCAGGGCTCCTGACACCGTGGATACAGCCCCCACCTCCCAGAAGCCTCAACTTATGTCCTGAGCGGCCTGGGAGCTCCTGCCAAAGTGGACGCAGCACCACATCTTCCTGAAGCCTCACCGCAGGTCCTGAGGAGACCAGGGCTCATCAGTGTGGATGCGTCCCCATGTCCTCCTCAGGCCTCCCCAGCACATGTGGGCTCCTGTTAGTGCAGGTGGACGAGGCCTACTGAGCCTTCGCGGCCCTTTGGGCCAGGCCTGGTCTCGGGCGCCTCCTGCGGGACACTCAGGCACTGCAGGAGGCCATGCAGGAGGCAGCGCCCCTGTGCACGGGGCCACACCTGCCTCCTTCCAGGCTCCAGCTGAGGCCTATGAGCTTTGGAAACGACTCACTGAAACAGAGCCCAATACCTGGCTTCCCCAGAAAGACTTAAGGACAATGATTAGAGCCCACAGGACACAAAAAGAAATGTTTACCAGACTTTAACCACGCCCTGCAAAACTCACTCAACCCTCTTCCTCTGTGGGCGGGACCGCAGGCTGGTGCATCCACCCTGGAAACAGTGTGGAGGCTCCTCAGGAAGTTACAAACGCCCTGGGACCAGCAGGTGCACAGCCTTAGCTCACCCCGAAGATACAGATGCATGAGACTCAGGGACACCTGCACCCCAATGTCCACAGCAGCCGGGTCCATAGTAGCCACACTGTGGGAGGAGCCTCGGTGCCCTCAGGCAGATGATGGATAAAGAGGATGGAAGATAGATGATGGTCATAGATGATAGATAGTTAGATGATAGGAATGGTACTCGGCTATCAAAGAGAAGAAAATATTGCCATTTGCAATGACGTGGATAGAACTAGAGGGATCATGTTAAGTGAAATAAGTCAGTCAGGAAAGAAAATTACCGTATGGTTGCATTCATAGGTGAAATTAAAGAAGCAAAGCAGATGGGCATCTGTGAAGGGAAGGAAAAACAAATAAGATGAAAACAGAGATGGAGGAAAAAAAGACTCAATCACAGGAAACAAACTGAGGGTCGCTGGAAGGGAGGGGAGTGGAGGGACAGGATAACTGGTAGAGGGGCATGACGGAGGGCACGTGATGTCATGAGCCCTGGTGTTATCTCCAACTGGTGAATCCCTAAATTCTACCTCTGAAAGTATAATACACTATACTGTTAATTAATTGGGTTTAAATTAAATTAAGTTTAAAAAATCAGTTGACGGTATCGGAGTGCATTTTCTTCCAGGCTCTCTATTCTGCTCCTTCATCTTATGCCAGAACCACACCCCTGTGGCTTTGGTTTGTTTAAGTAGGCTCCATGCCTCGTCCACAGTTCAGCACAGGGCTAGAATTCATGACCCCGAGATCAAGTCCAAGGGTGAAGTCAGGAGTCGGATGCTTAACCAATGGAGCCAGCCAGGACCCGAGAACCACACTGCTTTATCCTGTGTCTCTGTGACATTGTTTGAAATAGGAAAGTGGAGGGAGGGGCAAGATGGCTGAAGAGTAGGGTTCCCAAATCACCTATCCCCACCAAATTACCTAGATAATCTTCATCATCCTGAAAATCTATGAATTAGGCCTGAGATTTAAAGAGAGACCAGCTGGAATGCTTCAGTGAGAAGAGTTCACACTTCTATCAAGGTAGGAAGAGGGGGAAAAAGAAATAAAGAAACAAAAGGCATCCAAGGGGGAGGGGCCCCACGAGGTGCCGGGCTAAGGCTGGGGCGAGTGCCCCCAGGACAGGAAAGCTCTGTCCCGGAGAAGCAGGAGCTTCACCAATCTTCCTGGGTGGAAAGGCACCCGCAGGGAGTTGGAGCAGGACGCCAGGATGGTGGGGATGCCCTCGGGCTCCCTGGAACACTAACAGACACCTGCGCACCCAGGAGACTGCACCATACCCCGCGGCTGAGCTCCCTAAAAGACTGCAGGGCCCACGGCTGGACCTGGAGCAGCTCGGAGGGGCTCGGGCGGCGGCTCCACATGGAGGGGGCTGCGAGGCCAGGAGCAGCTCGGAGGGGGCTCTGGCAGAGGAAGAGGATCCCTGCGGAGAGGGCTACGGGGATCTGGGACCAGCTCAGAGGGGCTCGGGCGGCGGCACCGCAGAGGCGGGTGTGTGGCTGGGAGGGGGAATCCAACAGCGCAGGCACTGGAGCACAGGGCGCCAGGACACAGCCGAGGATCTGGCCTCCCCCTGGGACAGGCAGAGCCCGGGAAGGCCCACAACAGCTAGGACGCTTCTGCCCATAACTGAGCAGATCAGCGTCCCCGCCTTGGCACCTCCAGGCCCTGCAGAGGGAGAGCTCCATAGTTACTGTGGGAGCTGCATCCAGGGCTCCAGAGCTGCCGGTGTCACTGGGATGGTTCCTCCTGGGGCCTCACGGGTTAAACAACCCCAACTGAGCCCTGCACCAGGCAGAGGGCAGAGCAGCTCCCCCAAGAGCTAACACCTGAAAATCAGCACAACAGGCCCCTCCGCCAGAAGACGAGCTAGACGGACAAGTTCCAGGGGAAGTCAACGGACTTAAAGTATACAGAATCAGAAGATACTCCCCCGTGGTTTTTTCTTTTCTTTTCTTTTTTCTTTTCTTCTTTCTTTTTGATTTGTTTGCATCCCCCACCCTTTATTCCTTTCTTTCTTTTTCTTTCTCTTTTTCTTCTCTTTTTTCTTTTTTTTTCTTCCTTTTCTCTTTTTCTCTTTCTTTCCTTCTTTCTCTCTCTTTTTCTCCTTTTCCGAATACATTTTTTTTGGCCACTCTGCACTGAGCAAAATGAATAGAAGGAAAACCTCACCTCAAAAGAAAGAAACAGTCCTCTCTCCTAAGAGTTACAAAATCTGGATTACAATTCAATGTCAGAAAGCCAATTCAGAAGCACTTATACAGCTACTGGTGGCTCTAGAAAAAAGCATAAAGGACTCAAAAGACTTCATGACTTCAGAATTTAAATCCAATCAGGCCGAAATTGAAAATAAATTGAATGAGATGCAATCCAAACTAGAAGTCCTAACGATGAGGGTTAACGAGGTGGAAGAACGAGTGAGTGACATAGAAGACAAGTTGTTGGCAAAGAGGGAAACTGAGGAAAAAAGAGACAGACAATTAAAAGACCAGGATGATAGATTAAGGGAAATAAACGACAGCCTGAGGAAGAAAAACCTACTTGTAATTGGGGTTCCAGAGGGCACCGAAAGGGACAGAGGGCCAGAATATGTATTTGAACAAATCCTAGCTGAAAACATTCCTAATCTGGGAAGGGAAACAGGCATTCAGATCCAGGAAATAGAGAGATCCCCCCCCCTAAAATCAATAAAAACCGTCCAACACCTCGACATTTAATAGTAAAGCTTACAAATTCCAAAGATAAAGAGAAGATCCTTAAAGCAGCAAGAGACAAGAAATCCCTGACCTTTATGGGGAGGAGCATTAGGGTAACAGCAGACCACTCCACAGAGAACTGGCAGTCCAGAAAGGGCTGGCCGGATATATTCAGGGTCCTCCATGAGAAGAACATGCAACCAAGAATACTTTATCCAGCAAGGCTCTCAATCAAAATGGAAGGAGAGATAAAGAGCTTCCAAGACAGGCAGGAACTGAAAGAATATGTGACCTCCAAACCTGCTCTGCAGGGAATTTTAAGGGGGACTCTTAAAATTCCCCTTTAAGAAGAAGTTCAGTGGAACAATCCACAAAACAAGGACTGACTAGACATCATGATGACACTAAACTCATATCTGCGATTAGTAACTCTGAATGTGAACGGGCTTAATGACCCCATCAAAAGGCAAAGGGTTTCAGACTGGATAAAAAAGCAGGACCCATCTATTTGCTGTCTACAAAAGACTCATTTTAGACAGAAGGACACCTACAGCCTGAAAATAAAAGGTTGGAGAACCATTTACCATTCAAATGGTCCTCAAAAGAAAGCAGGGGTAGCCATCCTTATATCAGATAAACTAAAATTTACCCCGAAGACTGTAGTGAGAGATGAAGAGTGACACTACATCATACTTAAAGGATCTATCAAACAAGAGGACATAAAAATCCTCTACATATATCCCCGAATGTGGGAGCTCCCAAATATTTAAATCAATTAATAACCAAAGTGAAGAAATACTTAGATAATAATACACATACTTGGTGACTTCAGTCTAGCCTTTTCTATACTCGATAGGTCTTCTAACCACAACATCTCCATAGAAATGAGAGCTTTAAATGATACACTGGACCAGATGGATTTCACAGAAATCTACAGAACTTTACATCCAAACTCAACTGAATACACATTCTTTTCAATTTCAAGTGCACATGGAACTTTCTCCAGAATAGACCACTTACTCGGTTACAAATCGAGTCTGAACTGATACCAAAAGATTGGGATCGTCCCCTGCATATTCTCAGACCATAATGCCTTGAAATTAAAACTAAATCATAACAAGAAGTTTGGAAGGACCACAAACACGTGGAGGTGAAGGACCATCCTGCTAAAGATGAAAGTGTCATAGGAAATTAAGGAAGAATTAAAAAGATTCATGGAAACTAATGAGCATGAAGATACAATGTTCAAAATCTTTGGAATGCAGCAAAAGCATTCCTAAGAGGGAAATACATCGCAATACAAGCATCCATTCAAAAACTGGAAAGAACTCAAACGCAAAAGCTAACCTTACACATAAAGAGGCTAGAGAAAAAAAAAGCAGATAGATCCTACACCCAACAGAAGAAGAGAGTTAATTAAAATTCGAGCAGAACTCAAGGAAATCGAGACCTGAAGAAATGTGGAACAGATAGAACCAGGAGTTGGTTCTTTGAAAGAATTAATAAGATACCTAAACCATTAGCCAGCCTTATTAAAAAGAAGAGAGAGAAGACTCAAATTAATAAAATCATGAATGAGAAAGGAGAGATCACTACCAACACCAAGGAATTACAAACGATTTTAAAAACATGTTATGAACAGCTATACGCCAATAAATTAGGCAATCTAGAAGAAATGAAGGCTTTCCTGGAAAGCCAGAAACTACCAAAACTGGAACAGGAAGAAATAGAAAACCTGAACAGACCAATAACCAGGGAGGAAATTGAAGCAGTCATCCAAAACCTCCCAAGACACAAGAGTCCAGGGCCAGATGGCTTCCCAGGGGAATTCTATCAAACTTTTAAAGAAGAAACCATACCTATCCTACTAAAGCTGTTTGGAAAGATAGAAAGAGATGGAGTACTTCCAAATTCGTTCTATGAGGCCAGCATCACCTTAATTCCAAAACCAGACAAAGACCCCACCAAAAAGGAGAATACAGACCAATATCCCTGATGAACATGGATGCAAAAATTCTCAACAAGATACTAGCCTATAGGATCCAACAATACATTAAGAAAATTATTCATCATGACAAAGTAGGATTTATCTCCGGGACACAAGGCTGGTTCAACACTCGTAAAACAATCGATGTGATTCATCATATCAGCAAGAGAAAAAACAAGAACCGTATGATCCTCTCATTAGATGCAGAGAAAGAATTTGACAAAATAGAGCATCCATTCCTGATCAAAACACTTCAGAGCGTAGGGATAGAGGGAACATTCCTCGACATCTTAAAAGCCATCTACGAAAAGCCCACAGCAAATATCATTCTCAATGTGGAAGCACTGGGAGCATTTCCCCTAAGATCAGGAACAAGACAGGGATGTCCACTCTCACCACTGCTATTCAACACAGTACTGGAAGTCCTAGCCTCAGCAATCAGACAACAAAAAGACATTAAAGGCACTCAAATTGGCAAAGAAGTAGTCAAACTCTCCCTCTTCACCGATGACATGATTCTCTACCTAGAAAACCCAAGACCCTCCCCCCACAAGATTGCTACATCTCATACAGCAATTTGGTAGCATGGCAGGATACAAAATCAATGCCCAGAAATCAATGGCATTTCTATACACTAACAATGAGGCTGAAGAAAGAGAAATTGAGGAGGCAGTCTCATTTACAATTGTACCCAAAAGCATAAGATACCTAGGAAAAAACCTAACCAAGGAGGTAAAGGATCTCAACCATAAACACTATAGAATGCTTCTGAAAGAAATTGAGGAAGACACAAAGAGATGGAAAAATATACCATGCTCATGGATTGGCAGAATTAATACTGTGAAAAAGTCAATGTTACCCAGGGCAATGTACATGTTTAATGCAATCCCTATCAAAATACCATGGACTTTCTTCAGAGAGTTAGAACAAACTATTTTAATATTTGTGTGGAATCAGGAAAGACCCCGAATAGCCAGAGGAATTTTAAAAAAGAAAACCATATCTGGGGGGAACACAATGCCAGATTTCAGGTTGTACCACAAAGCTGTGGTCATCAAGACAGTGTGGTACTGGCACAAAAACAGACTCATAGATCAATGGAACAGAATAGAGAACCCAGAAGTGGACCCTGAACTTCATGGTCAACTGGTATTCGATAAAGTAGGAAAGACTATCCATTGGAAGAAAGACAGTCTCTACAATATATGGTGTAGGGAAAATGGACATCCACAGTCAGAAGAATGAAACTAGACCACTCTCTTTCACCATACACAAAGATAAACTCAAAATGGATGAAAGATCTAAATGTGAGACAAGAGTCCATCAAAATCCTAGAGGAGAACACAGGCAACACCCTTTTTGAACTCAGCCACAGTAACTTCTTGCAAGATAAATCCACGAAGGCAAAAGAAACAAAAGTAAAAATGAACTACTGGGACTTCATCAAGATAAGAAGCTTTTGCACAGCAAAGGATACAGTCAACAGAAGTAAAAGACAACCTAAAGAATGGAGAAGATATATGCAAAAGTCGTATCAGATAAAGGGCTAGTTTCCAAGATCTATAAAGAACGTTTTAAACTCAAACCCAAGGAAACAAACAATCCAATCATGAAATGGGCAAAAGACATGAAGAGAAATCTCACAGAGGAAGACATTCACATGGCCAACATGCACACGAAAACATGCTCTGCATCACTTGCCATCAGGGAAATACAAATCAAAACACAATGAGATACCACCTCACACCAGTGAGCATGGGGAAAATTAACAAGCCAGGAAACCACAAATGTTGGAGAGGATGCGGAGAAAAGGGAAGACTCTTACACTGTTGGTGGGAATGTGATCTGGTGCAGCCACTCTGGAAAACTGAGTGGAGGTTCCTCAAAGAGATAAAAATTGACTTGCCCGATGACCCAGCAATTGCACCTTTGGGGATTTACCCCAAAGACTCAGATGCAAGGAAACGACGGGACTCCGGCACCCTGATGTTTATAACAGAATGTCCACAATAGCTAAACTGTGGAAGGAGCCTTGGTGTCTATTGAAAGATGAATGTGTAAAGAAGATGAGGTTTATGTATAAAGTGGAATATTATTTAGGCATTAGAAACGACAAATACCCACCATTTGCTTCAAAGTGGATGAAACTGGAGGGCATTATGCTGAGTAAAGTAAGTCAATCGGAGAAGTACAAATAGTGTATGTTCTCATTCATTTGGAGAATATAAATAATAGTGAAAGGGAATATAAGGGAATGGAGAAGAAACGTGTGGGAAATATCAGAAAGGGAGACAGAACATAAGTACTCCTAACTCTGAGAAAGGAACTAGGGATGCTTTAAGGGGAGGAGAGTGGGGGTTGCGGGTGAATGGGTGAATGGCACTGAGGGGGGCCCTTGCCGGGATGAGCACTGGGTGTTATTCTGTTTGTTGGTAAATTGAACACCATAAAAAATAAATTTATTTAAAAAAAAAGTTCAAACAACTAAAAATTTATGCTGCCAACATGGGAGTACCTAAATATAGAAACCAATTAACAACAAACGTACAGAAAGTCATTGATAATAATACAATGACAGGGGATTTTAACACCCACTTATGGCAATGGACTGAACGTCTATACAGAAAATCAACAAGAGAAAAATAGCCTTGACACACTGGACCACAGGGACTCAGATATAGTCTGAACATTTCAACCTAAAGCAAAATACACATTCCTTTCAGGTGTACATGTGACATTCTCCAGAACAGATCATATCATGGCCCACAATTCAGCCCTCAACAGGTACAACAGGTACAAGAAAGTTGATATCACACCCTGTACATTTTAGGACCACGACCATATGAAACTCGAAGTTGACAGTAAGAAAAAATTTGGACAGATCAAAAATACGTGGAGATTATGAACATCCTACTAGAGAATGAATGGAGCAACCAGGAAATTAAAGAGGAAATTTAAAACAAATGAAAAAGAAAACATGTTTCTTCAAACCTCTGGGATGTAGCAAAGGCAGTCCTTAGAGGGAAGTACATAGCAATACAGGCCTACCTCAAGAAAGAAGAAGTCTCCAATACACAGCCTAACCCTACACCTTAAGTAACTGGAAAAGGAATAGCAAACAAAGCCTAAAGCCTATAGAAGAGGGGGAAAATAAAGATGAGAGGAGAAATAAATAATACAGAAACAACAAAGCAGTAGAATGGAATAACGAAACAAAGAGATGGTTCATCAAAATAATTAAGAAAATGGATCAAGACTTGGCCAGCCTTATCAACGAGAAAAGAGAAAAGACCTAAATAAATAAAATCACAAATGAGAGAAGAGAGATCACAATCAACACCAGAAAAATAAGACAATTATAAGGGAATACCATGAAAGATTATACGCTAACATACTGGGAGACCTGGAAGAAATGGACAAATCCCCAGAAATGTGCAAATGAGCAAAACTGAAATAGGAAGAAACAGAAAATGTGAACAGACCCATAACTAGCAAAGGAATTGAATCAGCAAGGCACCTGGGTGCCTCATGGTTGAGCATCTGCTTTGGCTCAGGTCATGATCCCGGCGTCCTGGGGAAACAAGTCCCACATCAGGCTCCCCGCATGGAGCCTCAACTTCCCTGTGTCTATACCTCTGCCTCTCTGTGTCTCTCATGAATCCATAAATAAATCTTTAAAAAATGCAAAAAGATAAAAAGATGAGAAAGGACCCAAATAAAATCACAAATGAGAAAAGAGATATAACAACACTAGAGAAATACAAACGATTATAAGAGAACATTATGAAAAAGTATATGCCAGCAACCTCGAACCTGGAAGAAATAGATCAATTCCTAGAAATATATAACATGGCAAAAATGAAAATGTAAGAAATAAGAAACTTGAACAGACAGATAACCAGCAAAGAAATTGAATCAGTAATCAAGGATCTCCCAACAGGAGACGCTTAGATCAATAGAACAGAATGGAAAGCCGAAACAAGATACAAACCTGTAACTCTATGATCCATTAATCGACAATGAGGCAGGAAGGAATATCCAAAGCACAAAGACAGTCTCTTCAAGAAACCCTAAACCTGACCCCAGGATAAGAAAAAATGGTGTTGGGAAAACCAGGCAGCCACATGCAGAAGAATGAAACTGGACCACTTTCTTACACCATATATATAAAAAATAAATTCAAAATGAATGAAAGACCTAAATGTGAGACCTGAAACCATACAAAGAAGAAAAGATAGGCAGCAACGTCTTTGACATTTGCCACTGGATCTTCTTTCTAGATATGCCTCTGAGGTGAGGGAAACAAAAGCAAAAATACTATTGGGACTTCATCAAATTGAAAATCTTCTGCAAAGTGAAGGAAACAACGAAACCTAAAAGGCAACATACAAAATGAGAGGAGATATTTGTAAAGAACACATCCAATAAAGATTTAGTATCCAAAATACATAAAGGAAATATAAATCTCAGCATCCTAAACACAAATTATCCAACTACAGATGGGCAGAAGACATGAATGGACTTTGTCTCTGACAAGACATTCACATGGCCATGAGACACACGGAAAGACACTCAGCGTAACCCATCAGCAGGGAAATGCAAACCAAAACCACAATGAGATGACACCTGACAGCCATCAGAATGGCTAAAATTAAGAACAGAAGAAACAACAGGTGTCATTGAGGCTATGGAGAAGAGGGAGGCCCCTTACACTCCTGGTGGGCAGGCGAACAGGTGCAGCCACTGTGGAAAACACTGTGGAGGGTGCTTGAGAAGTTGAAAATAGGGGATCCCGGGGTGGCTCATCGGTTTGGCACCTGCCTTTGGCCCATGTCGCGATCCTGGAGACCCGGGATCGAATCCCACGTCGGACTCACAGTGCATGGAGCCTGCTTCTCCCTCTGCCTGTGTCTCTGCCTCTCTCTCTGTGACTATCATAAAAAATTTAAAAAAAAAGAAGTTAAAAATGGAGCTAACTACGATTCCAAAATTGCACAGCTAGGTATTTACCCCAAGGATACAGAAGTTGTTTAGTAGATTCGAAGAGGGACACGCAGCCCAGTGTTTGTAGCAGCGTTATCAACAAGAGCCAAACTGTGGATACAGCCCAGATGTCCATCGACAGATGAATGGGCAGAGACGATGTGGTAAATATACCCACTGCGACATCACTCGTTCATCAGAATGGATGAAGTGAAGCCATTTACAATGACATGGGAGAAGTGGAAAGGACTTATGCTAAATGAACTCAGTCAGAGGAAGACATATACCAAATACCATACAATTGCATTCACATGTGAATTTTAAGAAACCAAACAAACTGGCAAAGGGGCAGAGGGGGGATGAGAGAAGCAAATAAAAAAACACACTATCAACCCCAGAGAATAAACTAATAAATACCAGAGGAAGGTAGGGGGATGGGGAATCAGGGGATGGGGATAGTGGAGGGCACCTGTGACCAAGTACCAGGCGTTGTATCCAAAGGTTGAATCACTATGTGGTAAACCGGAAACTATATCATACTGTGTTTACAAAGAGGAATTCAAGTAAAACTTTAAAATAATAATTGGTAGTATTGATGAAACATGTGCGCACAAGAGATAAAATCAGAAAGGCAACTGAAAATCCAAATAAAGAGTCTTTAGAGTCACAAATCCCCTCCTTAGCTCAGCTTGGTAGAAGCCTGCCATGTATATTCTGACCCCAGCAGAAGCCTGGATTTTGATTCTCTGGGGAGGCCACTGACTTGATGGAGTCAGGCTATCTTTGAAACCAAAACCTAAATAGAGTGCATAAAACTAAACTGCCCAAGATACTAGGAGTCCCAGTGCAGGCACATGCCAAGACCCAAACTCTAACCATACACAGATATAACCCTAACACTACACTTAAGCCTAATGTTAGCCTAAACCTTAACAAGACCTATCACTAATCGAAAACCAAACACAAACCGCAAGACCGAAACACATTCACTGAACCTTCCTGCCAAACCTCACCCTAACTCCTAAACCTATTCTAAACCCTTAACCCTGACTGCTACCTGAAATCTAACCCTAACCTCTAAACGTAAACTTAACTTAATGTACTCAAATCCTATTCCTGACCTTAACCTGTACCCTACCCCTAACCCTTTAATACTAATCCTATCTCATACCCCAAACTGTACCCTAACCCGTACCCTAAAACTAACCCCTAACCCACTCCGTAAATGTATCTCTTACCCTCTTCCAAAACCATACCCTGACCCTGACCTGTCCCTAACCCTAACCCCTAACCAAACAATAACCCTAACCCTAGTCCTAACCCCTATCCTAACCCTAACCCTCACCCTAATTCTAAACCTAGCCCTAACTATAACCCTAACCCCTCACCCTAAACCCTAACTCACACCCTAACTCCTAACCCTAACTGCAAACCTAAGCCCAACCCTAACTCTAACCATAACCCTAACCTCAACTCCTAACCTCCTGTCCTAATCCCTAGAGCCTAAACCCTAACCCTAACATTAAATCCTGTCCCTTACCCCAACCCCATCCTAACTCTTAACTACTGACCATTACCCTTATGCCTCACCTAACCTCTAATCCGTAACCATAAGCATAATCACTAACATCTAACATATAACCTAAGGCTAACCACCAACTGCCTCTCCTCCCCTAACCTTACCATTCATTCTACCCTTTCACTTACCATGTGGTTCTGAGGAGTCCCTTCTGATGTAGACGTGGCCCCCAACGGCTCCTCCAGAGTCCTCCAGGGGGTCCAAGCAAGCCGGGCTCCTGTGAGTGTGGACATGGCCCAACGTGTTCCTGAGTCATAGTCAGCGGGTCCTGAGGACGCCGGGTCTCCTGTCACTGTGGACTATGTCTCACATTCTCTAAAGCGTCACAGCAGGTCCTCAGGAAGCCGGGGGCTCCTGTCAGCCTGGACATGGCCCCATGGCCCCCAGAAAACTCACCGTGGGTCCTGAGGGGGCTGTGGGCTCCTGTCAGCATAGACGCAGCCCCATATGTCCTGAAGCCAAAGTGCTGGTCCTGAGGAGGACGGGGTTCCTGTCAGGGTTGACATGACCCCTCATTTTCCTCAAACCTCACCATAAGACCTGAGGAGGCTGGGGGCTCCTGGCAGCATGGATGTGGCCCATAATCTTCCCAAACCTTCGCAGTGGGTTCTGAGGAGGCCGGAGACATGTCAGTGTGGATGCGGCACCCACATTTTTCTTAGGCCTCACCACAGGCTCTGACAAGGCTGGGGTCTTCTGTCCGCATGGATGCATCCACATATTTCCCCAAGTCTACACCGAAGGTCATGAGGAAGTCAGCGTCCTGTTGTATCCATGTGGCCCCAAGTCCTCCCAAAGCGTAACCGAGGGTTCTGAGGAGGCCGGGGCTCCTGTAACCTTGAATGCGGCCCCCAGCTTCCAGAAGCCTCAACTTATGTCCTGAGGGGCCCGGGAGCTCCTGGAAGAGTGGACGTGGCACCACATCTTCCTGAAGCCTCCCTGCAGGTCCTGAAGTGGCTCAGGGGCTCCTGTCAGTGTGGATGTGGACCCACATCTTCCTGAAGCCTCCCCGCGGGTCCTGAGGTGGCTCAGGGCTCCTGTCAGTGTGGATGTGGACCCACATCTTCCTGAAGACTCCCCGCGGGTCCTGAGGTGGCCCAGGGCTCCTGTCAGGGTGGATGCGGGCCCACATCTTCCTAAAGCCTCACCGCGGGTCCTGAGGAGACCGGGGTTCCTGTCAGCATGAACGCGACCCAATTTCCCCCTGAAGACTCCCCGCGGGTCCTGTGGAGGCTTCAGCTCATCTCGTAGATGCGTCCCCACATCCCCCTCAGGCCTCCCCAGCACAGGCTGGCTCCTGTTAGTGCAGGCAGAGGAGGCCTACTGCACACGCGTGCCCCATGGGAGGGGCCTGGGCTCGGGCGCCCCCTGCGGGACACTCAGGCACTGCAGGAGGCTGTGCAGGAGGCAGCAGGTGCTCCATGGGCCCCCCACCTGCCTCCTTTCAGGCTCCAGCTGGGGCCTGTTAGCTTCAGAAACATTTCACTGAAAAGGAGCCCAACACCCGACTTCCCCAGAAATACTTAAGGACAAGGAATTGGAACCCACAGGACACGAAATGAAATGTGGACCAGAATTTTACCACATCCTGCAAATCTCACTCAACCCTCTTCCACTGTGTGTGGGACCGTGGGTTGGTGCAGCCGCCCTGGAAACAGTGTGGAGGCTCCTCAGGAAGTTACAAATAGAGCCACCCTGCCACCAGCAGGTGAACGGCCTGGAGCTCACTCCGAAGATACAGATGCAGTGAGTCTTGGGACAACTGCACCCCAATGTCCACAGCAGCCGGGTCCACAGTAGCCACACTGTGGGAGGAGCCTTGGTGCCCTCTGCCAGATGATGGATAAAGAGGATGGGAGATAGATGATGGTCATACAGAGAGGAATGGAACTCAGCTATCAAAGAGAAGGAAATCTTGCCATTTGCAATGATGTGGATAGAACTAAAGGGATCATGTTAAGTGAAGTAAGTCACTCGGGAAAGAGAATGACCGTGTGGTGTCATTCATAGGTGGAATTAAAGAAGCAAAGCAGATGAACTACTGTGAAGGGAAGGAGAGACAAGATCAAAACAAATGCAGGAAATACAGACTCTTAACGATAGGAAACGAACTGAGGGTCGCTGGAGGGGTGGGGGCATAACAGGGGAAATAGGAAAGTGCTGCGTCTCACTCTGTCCTGCTTCTCCAATACTGATTTGCTGTCCGGGGTTATTTGTTGAGGAGGATGGATGTTATGGGTTTTTTTTTTTTCCTATTTCTAAGGTCTGCCACCATGATTTTGATAGAAATGACATTGAAACTGAGGGTGGCTTCAGGAACTGCGGACATTTTCACAAGATGAGGCTCCCACCCCACGAGCCCAGGACGGCCTCCCAGAGCCTGGTAAGGCTCAGTGCACAAGTCTTGTGCTCCTTTGGTTCAGTCTCATTATTTATTCTCCTTGATGCTCCTGAGAAGGCCTTCACGTCCTTCCTTTCCTTCCTGAGTGCTCATTGTCGAGACACAGCAAGGCTACTCTGCTCTGTAGGGTCAGTTTGTGTCCCGTGACTTTACTGAACTCACTCCTTAGTTCTAACAGGTTTTGGTGGAGGCTCTCGGGTTTCCTATTTCTAGTTCCGCACCTTCAGTATATAGGGACAGTGTGACGTCCCCCTTCCAGGTGTGGAACCTTTGATTTTTACAGCTTAATGTCCTAGAAAGCCCCATTATTGAATCAAAACTGAGCCCAGGCCAAGGGCAGGAAGCCCCTATTAGAATGAGGACAGAGCTCAATGCCCTTGAAGGCCCCATATCAAAATGTAAACAGAACTTGAGGAATTGCTCCAGTCCTTCTGGAGGTCCCTGAGACCAGCCCTTAAAACTAAGCTAAAACCCACCTCAGGGTCCAAGTCCCTGCTCCGCTCTGTCAGGTATACTTGGACACAAGCTCGCGGTGGTAAATAAACCCTCGTGTGTTTGCATCATTGTTGGCTTCTCGGAGGTTTCTCGGATTCGCAATCTTGGGCACAACAGTCTGAGATAAAAAAAGAAAACCAAAAGAAGCTCGGACGCAGGTAGAGTGAACGCAGGATTCTGAGAGAAGTGGCGGAGACCCGGGGGGTTGGGGGCTCTGCTGTGGAGGCCCCTGGAGACTGGGGGGCAGGATGCTCAACCCCAGAGCCAGAGGACCCAGAGACCCCACCCGCATCCCGCCCATCTGGACCGGGTCTCTGGGAGGAGCACAGCGCCACCTGCTGTAGGACAGACGCGCTGACGCCCACACCGCCTCAGACCCCGCAGATGCATCTCACAGGCAGATGTACACCTGACAATCAGCGCCATGGCCAATCCCCAGACCCCGCACAGTCCCTTCGCTGCCACCAAGGTGTTGGAACATAGAGGCTGCAGAGCTTCAGCTCTGCTTGGAAAGTAGGGTCTAGCCTCCTTTGTACTTTGTGCTTTATTTTCATGTATTTTCTTTGATTCTATTTTATAAATTGCCTTATTTTAATTTTTATGTATGTACCTTATATATTTCTTATTTTTAGTTTCATGGTACTTTGTGTTTCTTATTTTGGGATTTAGAATCTTTTAACAACCATGCAAAAATAATCTGGTAGTTTTTTTGGGGAGGGCAGTTGTTATTGTTTTTCTTGGTTTTTCTTTTTCTTCCTTCTTTCTTTTCTGGAAAAAAATAATGAGATGGAGAAATTCACCTCCATAAAATAATATGAGGTAGTACTCACAGCCAGGAAGTCCATCAATACAAATATATTACGTTTAACTACAGTTTAAAACAATGATTATAAAGATAGCATCTGGGTTGGAAAAAGAGCACAGAAGAAAACTAGAGAATCCCTTACTGTAGAAATAAAAGAAGTAAAATCTAGTCAGGCCAACGTTAAAAATGCTATAACTGGGGATCCCTGGGTGGCGCAGCGGTTTGGCGCCTGCCTTTGGCCAGGGCGCGATCCTGGAGACCCGGGATTGAATCCCACGTTGGGCTCCCGGTGCATGGAGCCTGCTTCTCCCTCTGTCTATGTCTCTGCCTCTCTCTCTCTCTCTCTCTCTCTCTCTCTCTGTGTGTGTGTGACTATCATAAATAAATAAAAATTAAAAAAAAAGATTTAAAAATGCTATAACTGAGATGCACTACCAAGTAGAAGCATTAAAAACAAGGAAGGTTATGGACCACAAAGGCAGATTTCGGAACTCAGCCACTTATTAAAACAATAACATTTATATCATGGGAGACTCCCAAGATGAAGACAGAGGAAAGGTGGGCTTGCTCAGCCATTAGAAATGACAAATAACCACCATTTCCTTCAACGTGGATGGAACTGGAAGGTGTTATGCTGAGTGAGGTAAGTCAATCAGAGAAAGACAAATATTGTATGTTCTCATTCACTTGGGGAATATAGATAATAGTGAAAGGGAATATAAGGGAAGGGAGAAGAAATGTGTGGGAAATATCAGAAAGGGAGACAGAACGTAAAGACTCCTAACTCTGGGAAATGAACTAGGGGTGATTTAAGGGGAGGAGGGCGGGGGTGGGGGTGAATGTGTGATGGGCACTGAGGGGGGCACTTGACGCGATGAGCACTGGTTGTTATTCTGTATGTTGGCAAATTGAACACCAATAAAAAGTAAATTTATTATTAAGTAAAAGAAAGAAAGAAAGAAAGAAAGAAAGAAAGAAAGAAAGAAAGAAAGAAAGAAAGAAAGAAAGAAAGGAAAGAAAAGTAGCAGCTGTGTGGCTCAGTTAGTTAAGCTTCTGCCTTAGGGTCAGATCATGATCCAGGTCCCAAGGAAGGCTCCCTGTTCAGCAGGGAACTTGCTTCTCCCTCGCCCTCTGCCCCTCTAGCACTCCTCTCTCTCAAATAAATAAATAGCATCTTTGAAAAAGACACAAACAAACCCAGAGGGAAGAGAAATCTCCCATGTAGAAGATTTTCCAACAATTTGTGCTGACATTCCACCCTCAAGTTCCTGAGCATAGCTTCCCATTCTTACATGTGGAATACACATAGTAACTTCCTTCTACAAAATATATTATGAAAAACTTAAAATAATAATAATAATATAATAATAATAATAATAATAATAATAATAAAAGGATCACTTTACTACGGAGAAACCAACAAACACTACCTCAGCAAGATGATCAGATCGATACCAAGACTGATAACTCATGTTGATAGTATCTAACCTTTATATGATATAATAAAAATGGCAGTATATCTCTGTATATAATCCACAAAAACAGCTCAATCATGAGAAAAACAACAGACATGTCCCAATTGAGGGAAATTTTACAAAATACTCTACTTGTCAAAGTGTTCCAGTTCGACAACAAGGAAAGGCTGAAAGACTGTCACAATCCAGAGGAGCCTAAGAAAACAGGAGGACAAATGGAGTGTGGTATGAGGGATGGTGATTTAGCAAAAACTAAGGAAATCTGAATAAAGTATGCTCTTTGGTTATTGTGAAAATTTTAATATTGATTCATTAGTTAATATTTGTACCATACTGATATAAGATATCAATAATTAGAGAAATTGAGTGCAAGTGCATGAGAATTCTCTGTACTATCTTCTCAATTTCCCTATAAATCTTTGTTTTCCTTCTAAGAAATTAGATTTAATTTGAAAATTGACTTAAATGAATCAGGCTCCAGTGTGAAGAGATTTTAAGAATCGTTGAATTATCTTTTGCCTTATTCTTAAAAAGTTCCTTCGATGGGAACAAAGTAAGAATTTTATATCAGAAGGAAATAAAAACACTTATGAACACGTATAATGCCTCCTCAACCTGAAAAGCAGTAAAGGATAATAAATAGCAAAAATCAGATAAAAATACTTCTAGTACAATAGACACCATATTGCAAGTGCATTTAAAATTAGCAATGTATAACATTTATTTCCTTGACATTTGACTTCCAAAGAGTTCACAGTGTTTCAGTGTCAGTAGAAACAGGGGAAGAATCTCAGGGAAGAATCCTTCACATAATAATAGGACCATTGGTACTAATGTCTCTCAATTATTTCCACATCCATAAAGATGCATTTCCTGATGAGTGACTGAGCTGTGAAGAAAGAGATGAGAAACACTCATCCCTTTGAATTACTTGTGTCAGAATATTTTAACCATAGTATTATGGATAGTAAATTATCCTTATTAACAGGAAATATGTCTCAGAGTGGAATCTGAGCAATCAGATGGGCAGAGAAAAAATGCTTTAACTCGCTCCTGCACTTTTAAAGACAAAGGAGAGCTTTTCTATGTACAAAGTCAGTTGTCAAGATAGCCTTAGGGAATAAGAGTCTGCAGCATGGAATCCCGCTGCACAGCTGGGATGCCCACGAGCCAGGTCTTCCTGATCTCAAATCCCTGGGCCTGTCCCGCCACACAGGTAGCCACGCTGAAGTCATCTGCAATTTCTCTCTTAGGAGCTCCAGGGAGGGGGGCATGAGCTAGATAGGACGGGACGGGATGCATGGAGGCCGAGAACATTACAGCCATTCTACTTTAAGTTCAGTATTAGCACACGTCCAGCAATCTCAGGCCCCTGTGAAGAAGAGCTGAAATTTGCATTACTTCAGTTACTGTAAAAAAACAAAGTTTACAGCTTGTCTTAGAAAGCCCCACAATAGAATAAAAACTGAGCCTAAGCAAAGGGCTGGAAACCCCAATTAGAATGAGAAGTGAGCTCAATGACCTTGAAGGCCCCACATCAAAATGTAAACAGAACTTGAGGAATTGCTCCAGCCCTTCTGGAGGTCCCTGAGACCAGCCCTTAAAACTAAGCTAAAACCCTCCTGGGGGTCCAAGTCCCTGATCCACTGTGTGGCATATACTTGAACCCATGCTCGAGTTTGTAAAACAACCCTCGTGTGTTTGCATCAGTGTCGGCTCCTTAGTGGTTTCTTGGATTCGCCATCTTGGGCACAACACCCCCATGACCCCTCCCCACCTGGACTGACCTCCTGTCCCCTCCCACCCATGCTGACCCTCAGTCACCTCCCCACCCACAACAGCTGGGCACAGGCCCTCACACAGTTCCACAGGCACGGTGGGCACTCCCGCCATCCCCAGCCTCCCAGGGGAAGGAAGGAGGTTTCGGCAGAACACACTCCCATGGTGGCCCCAGGGCTCCCTGCCCAGGAGAGCACCTGGTGACAGGTCGGGGTCTGTGTCCCTGACACTAGCTCCTTCTCCCCAGTTTTCCCGCAGGAAATGAAGGAGGAGGCCCTGGTCTCCTCAGGGACATCACGCAGGTGGACCTGGACGTCAACAGGACGCTCAGCAGTCACATCATATTTTGGGACTACTAAGGGGTAGGGTGAGGGTGAGGGGCCAAGGGGGATCACGACCCAGTGGAGGACCGGGGGATTCTGGGTAGGAAAAACGGGGCTTCTGAGGCAGGGGGCAAACAGCAGCCAACAACACACCGCTCCATGGTAGGGTGTTGGGGATGACCTCTATGCCCACACCCCCGGGGCCTCGGGGATGAGGAGGCAACTGGGATGGGGCCTCCAGGGCTTGCCATGGGAGCTGAACCTCAAAGGGGAGAGGGGCTGCCCCCTGAGAAGTAGGGGATGGGGTCGGGTACGTGAGGGGCATGAACCGGACCTGGGGGCCAGGTGGCATGACCGCGGCTGGAGCAGGACACACTTCGATCCCATGAGGGTCGGACGGGTCAGAGTGACACCCACTCTCGGTGATTTATATATTTCTAAATTCTATGTATTTGATTTGAGACAATTTGAAATTTGAAAACACACATAGTATGATGAACTCCAGATAATGCCCCCGGTCCAGCCAGGGCCCTGCACTGTCCACACCTGGCCCCAGGGGCAGGGGTCACAGCAAACCCCAGACTGGAGTCGCCTTTAATTGTAGACGTCTCCTTGTGCATCTTCGAGGAGGAGATGCCCTGTGTCCGCAGGCCCCCCACGACATCTCCCTCATTCCCCACTCCCACTCCATCCCCCTACATCATCATCCCCAATGGCATCCCACCTACACCATAACCCTCAAACCCACACAGCCCCACACAATCCCCACCCACATTATACCCCAACACCATCCGCCCTACACTATCCACCATCATCATACCCCTGCCCCTACACCTTCAACCCCCACACCATTGGCCCCCAGCAAGGACCCGGTACAGGTGCCCCCTGTGGGACATGCTCAGCCTCCCCGGGTTTCTCTGGATTCCCTGCTCCCATCAGAAGCCCGGGTGTCCCATAGAGTACCCAGGGGTTGCAGGGAGGAGGGAAGACAGGGAGCCCCCGACAGGGTGTGTGCAGGTGAGTGGTGCAGAGGAAGCACTGTGCCCTGTCTCCGCCCACTGTCCCTCCTGGAGGGCGGCTTACACTGCACAGGATGCCAGCCCCTAACCAGGGGGATCTGGACTGGCCTGGCCCCGGGCTCTGTGAGGGCGGGGGTGATTTGAGTCCCTGCCCCAGTCCCAACAAAAAGACTAATGGGATCCAGCCCCCCATGGCCCTGTCCAGCGCTGGATTCTGGCCCCATGCTGAGCGAGCCCTCTCACAGCTGGATGTGGCCTCCTGGGCCCTGAGCATGCCCCACGGATTCAGGTCGCTGACCTAGGGCAGCCCTGGGGATCCCGAGGCACCCACGGTTGGGGAGAGCAGAAGTGGGCCAGTGGGCCCCACCCGCACCCACACCAGGAGGCTGGCTCCTCCAGGTGCTGGGGCCCCAGGGGGCCCGTGGCTGGGGTCCAGCTGCCCTGTGGGGACCCAACTAGGAACCCATGAGCGGCAGGTCAAGGTCAGCTCTGCTGTCCTCAGAGCCATCTCTCAGGCTGAAACCTTAGGACACAGGCCCCCACCCGAGGTCCACACGTGCTCCCAGGTGGGGGACTCCAGCACTCACACCCCACCCATGTGATTCTTGCCCTCCCCTAAAGGACAGACATTCCCTCCACAGGGGAAGGCGTGCACCCTCCACTCTGAGCCCATTTGCTGTAGAATGTCAATAAAGTGTTGTGGTGCGAAAATGCACAGCCAGACCGTTTCTGTGTCTCCCAGAACTCTGTGCACGGGGCGTGGAGAGACCCACAGAGACCCCACGTGGAAGAGGGGGCACCACCCAGTCCCCAAACAGCCCCTGCAGGGGCAGCGCAAGGCACACACAGCTGAAGTCCCCACGTGCCTTCCAGGGGCGGCCAGTCGCCAGGGTCAGGACCCCACAGACTATACTGGGACTCAGCCTGTGCCCCATGGGCCAGAATGGGCTAAGACAGAGTGACAGCCAGGGAACTTCAGGTCACCAGGGTCTCTGCAAAGCGACCTGGGAGGTCTGTGCTCCCTCTGTCCAGGAGGCCGGGGCTGGCCCTGTTCCAGGGCATATACTACCCTCCCCGCATCCCCATGCCAGTGTGCCTGGGGCACAGAGGGCCTGTGGGGCGCTCAGCGTGGCCCTGGAAGGGATGTCAGGACAGCAGGCCCTTGTGTTGTGCCCAAGACTGCAAATCCAAGAAACCACCGATGAGCTGTCACCGATGCAAACTCCCGAGGATTTCTTTACAAGCTGGAGCTTGAGTCCAATGCACCCAACACAGCGGAGCAGGGATTTGGATCCTGAGACTAATAGGTGTAGCAGCTTTAAAGGGGCCAGTGGCCCATGGGATACACAGAAAGTTGCACAGTCGTGTTGGTCCACACGCAGGTGGCCAATTGAATTACACCTTACCCTATAGTTCCAATGACCTGGCCTATTACTTTGGTCAGAATCGGCGTGAAGTTTTGGCGGGCACAAAGCAGGGTTACATTGTTATGAGCCGCTTTCCGATTAGGGTGTGCCCAGCGGCTTGACTGGGTTGGGGAAGCGCCTTAAGACATAAGCAGGTTATGTGGGGGTCATAGGGGAGGTGGCAGTTGTAGCACAAAATGGAATCAGTCCTGCTCTGCTTGTCCAGGTGTAGGGGATTTTTGTTAACTTTCCTGGGTCCCACACTTGCAGCTCATGCACCTGGGTCACCCTCACCAGGTGGACTCAGTGTGCACACCTTGTGGTGCTGGATCTCTCACACCAGCGTGTACAGGGCACCCTCTTCGCCCTAGTGAGTAGGGGCTGGGTGAGCATAGGGCTCGGCAGGAAGGCCAGGCAGCACAGGGGCCGAGGAACACCAGCCCCATCACCACCCCTACTCCCACACACAGGCTGCCCCATGGCTCCCCGTAATGGGCACCTGGCGCCTCTGGAGATCCCCCCAGGGTGGCCCCGAGGTCCGGCTCCCTGCTGGAGAGGCATTGGGGAGAAGAGAAGCAGCTGGCGCTCAGCGGGAGCCACTGCCGGACATGGGAATGTGGCTGAGCCAGACCTTCCAGCTCAGCTGACCTTCCAGCCAAAAGTCACTGCCCGAGCCAGCCCCGGGTCGGCCAGGAGAGTCCAGCTATCTGCCCAGCGCCAGCACCAGAAATGATGTTCTGCCAACCATTTCGGTGTTTGGGTGACCCAGCCAGAGGATCAGATAGCTGCACGTGATAGCTGCATGTGATAGACACACACACACACACCGAAACCAACAAAAGTCGGAATCCCCCAATGTTGTCAAACAGCAGTCGAATGGTTACATACATGACGCTATGGTCCCTAGTAGGATACATGGAAGACGCTATAAATCACGACTGCAGAGGTGCTGGAGGCACGGAGATGTGCCTGCTGGGTTCCAACAAGGAGAGCAGAGGGGCAGGAAGCATACTTCAATGGGGGGGGGCCCTCTTAGGAAAGGACACCAGGTCCCTGTGAAGGCTACGGATTGAGAAATCTTTCCTCCTTTCAGCTTCTGGATTTCCTCCTCCTTTGTTCTTCCTAATTCTAGTTTACCCTCCACCCTGCATCCAAACCAATGACCAAAGAGGGTTCTTTATGATATCTGGTCCTAAAAGGAGGCTGAGCTCTGGCTACCGGGTTCAGAAACGATCATTTTCTAGGTGTATGTTGATCCCCCGAACTCATGCCTTCATGGCTCTTCTCTCCCTGCATAACGAGGGGAACCACAGGTCTTACAATGAAAGATGCCCACTTCCACTTGGGCGGGACTGCCCTTGTGGAGGACATCATCTGGGCCAAGTAGTGCAAGTGGGGTGATCAAGAATAGGTCGCAGGTGAGACATAAGCAAGCACTTACCTTTGATATCATGCTTTATTTGTTCATCCATTTATTATTTGTTAATATTTTAATTTTATGTCCTGTCTATACCCAACACGGTATTCAAACTCATAACCCTGAGTTCAAGATACCCCAACCAGGCCAGCCAGGCACCCCAGTGCCATGTTTCATAACTCTTTGCTTCCTTGCCTATCTCTGCATTGAACTGGAACATTGAGTCCTTGACGGGGAGCTTTAGTAACCTCTGAATCCTAGAACGTTCTCACTGTATCCCAATCCTAGATTGACATTTACCATTGAATAGCACTTTAAATAAATAGTCAGTAAGATAACTACTACAGAAAAGGAAATTATCAAATTTTCTCGTATGTGGTCCCTGCTCCCTGGGCTCCCAGGGAAGCTATGGTTCCTTTAACATTGATCGAGGTCCAAATGACTCCACCACACCTCAAAGCATGGGCTCAGTTTCTGCCCTGACACATGCAACACCCCTGCTTCAATTAACATTTATCAATCAATCAAAGGGAGCCTAACTGCCTCAGTGTGGTTCGTAAGAACATGGGACCCTTGTTCTTGGGGTAGCATGTTCAAGCCCAATGTTGGCTGTAGAGATTACAGAAAAATAAAATCTTAAAAAAAATCAATCAGTTTATCTTGGGGAGACATAGCCCCGGATCCCACAAGGGCAGGGAGCCAGCTGATGGTTCTACGCACAATATTATATGCAGCAGAGCACAAAATGTGAACTTTCAGAAGTCTCCTAGAGTGGGGTACACACCAGCCTTAAGGTGTTCAGGTGGAGAATTGGGGGGCAGTCCCTGGAGTGACAGGGTGGGCTCAGGATCCCAGGGGTCCCAAGGATGGTGGCGCCAACTGTTCCCAGGCACAGTAGCAGGAACCTGGCTGAGAGCAGCGGGGCTTGGGCCAGCTGTCTGCCCTGTGTGGCCATAAGCTGCAAACCCCTGTGCAGTCACGGGGCCCAGTTCCTGGGACAGGCCAGCAAAGGCCAGGAGTGCGAGGACACCCTCCCGGGCAGGAAGAGCACAGGTCTCCACCAGAGCAGCCCCTAAAATTTGGAGTTTTAAACTTCAGTCACTTGTCTGTGTGGAGGCTGAGAAAATTGAGGCGGCTCCACTTTAAGTTCACTGTTAGCACAAGTACTGCCATCCCAGGCCCCTGTGAATAAGAGCTAAAATTTACATTACTTCAGTTACAGGAAAAAAAGAAAAAAACAGCTTACAGCTTAAGGTCCCAGAAGCCCCATATTAGAATGAGAACAGAGCTCAATGCCCTTGAAGGCCCCATATCAAAATGTAAACAGAACTTGAGGAATTGCCCCAGCCCTTCTGGAGGTCCCCGAGACCAGCCCTTAAAACTAAGCTAAAACCCACTTCGGGGTCCAAGTCCATGCTCCGCTGTGTCGGGTGTACTTGGACGCAAGCTCGAGTTTGGAAATCAACCATCGAGTGTTTGCCTCGGTTTGCCTCGGGACCCACATGCCCCCAACCCCGGGGCCTCTGGGATGAGGAGGCCAATTAGATGGGGCCTCCAGTGGTTGCCATGGGAGCTGAACCCCAAAGGGGAGAGGGATGGCGCCCTGAGAAGCAGGGGATGGGGTGGGAGACGTGGGGGGCAGGAACCAGACCTGGGGACCAGGCAGCATGGCCGCGGCTAGAGCAGGACACACATCAATCCCATGAGGGTCGGATGGGTCAGAGTGACACCCACTCTCGGTGCTTTATATATTTCTAAAGTCTATGCATTTCATTTGAGACAATTTGCAATTTGAAAACATACATAGTATGATGACCCCCAGATAATGCCCCCGGTCCAGCCAGGACCCTGCACTTACCACACGGTGCCACAGGGGCAGGTGTCACAGGAAACCCCAGACTGGGGTCGCCTTTAACTGTAGACGTCTCCTTGTGCATCTTAGAGGAAGGGGATGCCCTGTGTCCGCAGGCCCTCCCACACCATCCCGCTCATTCCCCACCCCCACATCATCCCCCTACATCATCATCCCCAATGGCATCCCCCATACACCATCCCCCTAACACCCACACAGCCCCACACAATCCCCACTCACACTATACCCCAACACCATCACCCCTACACCATCCCCCACACTCCACCACCCATGCCCCCACAACATCCACCACCACACCATCGGCCCCCAGCAAGGACCTGGTGCAGGTACCCCTGTGGGACATGCTCAGACTCCCCGAGATTCTCTGGATACCCTGCTCCCATCAGAAGAAGTATATAGAATCAGAAGATACTCCCCCATGTTTTTTTTTTCATTTCTGTTTGCTTCCCCACCCTTTCCCCCCCTTTCTTTCTTTTTCTTTCTTTTTGTTCTCTTTTCTCCTTCTTTCTTCATTTATTCTTTTTCGTTTTTCTCTTTTCTTTCCTTCTTTCTCTCCTCTCTTTTTCTCCTTTTCCCAATACAATTTGTTTTTGGCCACTCTGCACTCAGCAAAATGACTAGAAGTAAAACCTTACCTCAAAGAAAGAATCAGAAACAGGCCTCTCTCCCACAGAGTTACAAAATCTGGATTACAATTCAATGTCAGAAAGCCAATTCAGAAGCACTATTATACAGCTACTGGTGGCTCTAGAAAAAAGCATAAAGGACTCAAGAGACTTCATGACTGCAGAATTTAGATCCAATCAGGCCGAAATTAAAAATCAATTGAATGAGATGCAATATAAACTAGAAGTCCTAACAATGAGGGTTAAGGAGGTGGAAGAACAAGGGAGTGACATAGAAGACAAGTTGATGGAAAGAGGGAAACTGAGGAAAAAAGAGACAGACAACTAAAAGACCAGGAAGACAGATTAAGGGAAATAAACGACAGCCTGAGGAAGAAAAAGCAATGTGTAATTTGGGTTCCTGAGGGCGCCGAAAGGGGTAGAGGGCCAGAATAAGTATTTGAACAAATCCTAGCTGAAAAATTTCCTAGTCTGGGAAGGGAAACAGGCATTCAGATCCAGGAAATAGAGAGATCCCCCCCTAAAATCAATAAAAACCGTCCAACACCTCGACATTTAATAGTGAAGCTTGCAAATTCCAAACATATAGAGAAGATGCTTAAAGCAGTAAGAGAAAAGAAATCCCTGCCTTATGGGGAGGAGCATTAGGGTAATAGAAGACCTCTCCACAGCGACCTGGCAGCCCAGAAATGGCTGGCAGGATATATTCAGGGTCCTCCATGAGAAGAACAAGCAACCAAGAATACTTTATCCAGCAAGGCTCTCATTCAAAATGGAAGGAGAGATAAAGAGCTTCCAAGACAGGCAGGAACTGAAAGAATATGTGACCTCCAACAAGCTCTGGAAGAAATTTTAAGGGGGACTCTTAAAATTCCCCTTTAAGAAGAAGTTCAGTGGAACAATCGACAAAAACAAAGACTGAAGAGATATCATGATGACACTAAACTCATATCTGTCGATAGTAACTCTGAACGTGAACAGGCTTAATGACCCCATCAAAAGGCACAGGGTTTCAGACTGGATAAGAAAGCAGGACCCACCTATTTGCTGTCTACAAGAGACTCATTTTAGACAAAGGACACCTACAATCTGAAAATTAAATGTTGGAGAACCATTTACCATTTAAATGGTGCTCAAAAGAAAGCAGGGGTAGCCATCCTTATATCAGATAAACTAAAATTTAACCCAAAGAGTGTAGTGAGAGTTGAAGAGGGACACTAAGTCATACTTAAGGGATCTATCCCACAAGAGGACTTAACAATCCTCAATATATGCCCTGAATGCGCGAGCTGCCAAATATTTAAACCAATTAATAACCAAAGTGAAGAAATACTTAGATAATAATTATCTTATACTTGGCGACTTCAATCTAGCTCTTTCTACCCTCGATAGGTCTTCTAAGCACAACATCTCCAAAGAAACGAGAGCTTTAAATAATACACTGGACCAGATAGATTTCACAGATATATACAGAACTTTACATCCAAACTCAACTGAATACACATTCTTCTCAGGTGCACATGGAACTTTCTCCAGAATAGACCACATATTGGGTCACAAATAGGGTCTGAACCGATAACAAATGATTGGGATCATCCCCTGCATATTCTCAGTCCATAATGCCTTGAAATTAGAACTAAATAACAACAAGAAGTTTGGAAGGACCTCAAACACGTCGAGGTGAAGGATCATCCTGCTAAAAGACGAAAGGGTCAACCAGGAAATTAAGGAAGAATTAAAAAGATTCATGGAAACTAATGAGAATGAACATACAAGCATTCAAAATCTTTGGGATCAGCAAAAGCAGCCTTAAGGTGGAAATACATCACAATACAGCATCCATTCAAAAACGGGAAACTACTCAAATACAAAAGCTAACGTTACACATAAAGGAGCTAGAGAAAATACAGCAGATAGATCCTACACCCAACAGAAGAATAGAGTTAATTAACATTCGAGCAGAACACAAGGAAATCAAGACCAGAGGAACTGTGGAACAGATCAACGGAACGGGGAGTTGGGTCTTTGAACGAATTAATAAGATAGATAAACCATTAGCCAACCTTATTAAAAAGAAGAGAGAGAATATTCAAATTAATAAAATCATGAATCAGAAAGGAGTGGTCACTACCAACACCAAGGAAATAAAACGATTTTTAAAATATACTATTGGCTATAATATTATTATATTATTGGCTATAATTATTATTATATTATTGGGTATACACCAATAAATTAGGCATTCTAGAAGAAATGGACACATTCCTGGAAAGCCAGAAACTACCAAAAAATGGAACAGGAAGAAAGAGAAAAAATGAACAGGCCAAAAACCAGGGAGGAAATTGAAGTAGTCATCCAAAACCTCCCAAGACACAAGAGTCCAGGGCCAAATGGCTTCCCAGGGGAATTCTATCAACCGTTTAAAGAAGAATTCATACCTATTCTACTAAAGCTGTTTGGAAAGATAGAAAGAGATGGAGTACTACCAAATTCGTTCCATGAAGCCAGCATCACCTTCATTCCAAAACCAACAAAGACCCTGCCAAAAAGGAGAATTACAGACCAATATCGCTGATGAATATGGATGCAAAATTCTCAACAAGATACTAGCCTATAGGATCCAACAGTACATTAATAAAATTATTCACCATGACCAAGTAGGACTTATCCCCAGGACACAAGGCTGGTTCAACACTCATAAAACAATCAATGTGATTCATCATATCGGCAAGAGAAAAACCAAGAACCATATGATCCTCTCATTAGATGCAGAGAAAGTATTTGACAAAATAGAGCATCCATTCCTGATCAAAATACTTCAGAGTGTAGGGATGGAGGGAACATTCCTCGACATCTTACAAGCCATCTACGAAAAGCCCACAGCAAATATCATGCTCAATGGGGAAGCACGGGAAGCCTTTCCCCTAAGATGAGGAACAAGACAGGGATGTCCACTCTCACCACTGCTATTCAACATAGTACTGGAATTCCTAGCCTCAGCAATCAGACAACAAAAAGACATTCAGGGCATTCAAATTGGCAAAGAAGAAGTCAAACTCCCCCTCTTCGCCGATGACATGATACTGTACCTAGAAAACCCAAAAGCCTCCACCCCAAGATTGCTACAACTCATACAGAATTTGGTAGCGTTGCAGGATACAAAATCAATTGCCAGAAATCAATGGCATTTCTATACACTAACAATGAGACTGAAGAAAGAGAAATGAAGGAGTCAATCTCATTTACAATTGCACCCAAAAGCATAAGATATCTAGGAATAACCCTAACTAAGGAGGTAAATATTCTATACCCTAAAAACTATAGAACACTTCTGAAAGAAATTGAGGAAGACACAAAGAGATGGAAAAATATTCCATGCTCATGGAATGGCAGAATTAACATTGTGAAAATGTCAATGTTACCAAGGCAATGTACAGGTTTAATGCAAACCCTATCAAAATACCATGGACTTTCTTCAGAGATTTAGAACAAATCATTTTAAGATTTGTGTGGAATCGGGATCCCTGGGTGGTGCATCGGTTTGGCGCCTGCCTTTGGCCCAGGGCACGTTCCTGGAGACCTGGGTTCGAATCCCATGTCAGGCTCCCAGTACATGGAGCCTGCTTCTCGCTTTGCTTGTGTCCCTGCCTCTCTCTCTCTCTCTCTCTCTGTGTGTGTGTGTGTGTGTGTGTGTGACTATCATAAAAAAAAGACTTGTGTGGAATCAGAAAAGACCCTGAATAGCCAGGGGAATTTTAAAAAAGACAACCATATCTGGGGGCATCACAATGCCAGATTTCATGGTGTACTACAAAGCTGTGGTTCAAGACAGTGTGGTACTGGCACAAAAACAGACAAATAGATGAGTGGAACAGAAAAGAGACCCCAGGATTGGACCCTGAACTTTATGGTCAACTAATATTTGATAAGGGGGTAAAGACTACCCATTGGAAGAAAGACAGTCTCTTCAATACATGGTGCAGGGATAATGGACATCCACATGCAGAAGAATGAAACTAGACTACTCTCTTTCACCATAAACAAAGATAAACTCAAAATGGATGAAAGATCTAAATGTGAGACAAGAGTCCATCAAAATCCTAGAGGAGATCAGAGGCAACATCCTTTTTGAACTTGGCCACAGTAACTTCTTGCAAGATACATCCACGAAGGCAAAAGAAACAAAAGCAAAAATGAACTATTGTGATTTCATCAATATAAGAAGCTTTTGCACAGCAAAGGATACAGTCAACCAAACTAAAAGACAACCTACAGAATGGGAGAAGATATTTGCAAATGACGTATCAGATAAAGGGCTAGTTTCAAAGATCTATAAAGAACATCTTAAAATCAACACCAAGAGACAAACAATGCAATCATGAAATGGGCAAAAGACATGAAGAGAAATCTCACAGAGGAAGACATTGACATGGCCAAGATGAACATGGAAAAATGCTCTGCATTCCTTGCCATCAGGGAAATACAAATCAAAACCACAATGAGAACCACCTCACACCACTGAATGGGGATAATTAACAAGGCAAGGAACAACAAATGTTGGAGAGGATGCACAGAAAAGGGAAGACTCTTATACTGTTGGTGGGAATGTGAACTGGTGCAGCCACTGTGGAAAACTGTGTGGAGGTTCCTCAAAGAGTTAAAAACAGACCTGCCCTACGACCCAGCAATTGCACTGTTGCGGATTTACCTCAAAGATTCAGATGCAATAAAACGCTGGGACTCCTGCACCCTGATGTGTATAGCAGCAATGTCCACAATAGCGAAACTGTGGACGGAGCCATGGTGTCCATCGAAAGATGAATAGATAAAGAAGATGTGGTTTATGTATACAATGGAATATTACTCAGCCATTAGAAACGACAAATACCCACCATTTGCTTCAATGTGGATGGAACTGGAGGGTATTATGCTGAGTGAAGTAAGTCAATCAGAGAAGGACAAACGTATGTTGTCATTCAATGCATTAATATAAATAATAGTGAAAAGGAATATAAGGGAATGGAGAAGAAATGTGTGGGAAATATGAGAAATGGAGACAGAACATAAAGACTCCTAACTCTGAGAAAGTAACAAGGGATGCTGGGAGGGGAGGAGGACAGGGAGTGCGGGTGAATGGGTGACGGGCACTGAGGGGGGCACTTGACAGGATGAGCACTGGGAGTTATTCTGTATGTTGGCGACATGAACACCAATAAAAAATAAAATTATTATTAAAAGAAGAAAGAAAGAAAGAAAGAAAGAAAGAAAGAAAGAAAGAAAGAAAGAAAGAAAGAAAGAAAGAAAGGGAAAGGAAGGAAGGAAGGAAGGAAGGAAGGAAGGAAGGAAGGAAGGAAGGAAGGAAGGGAAGAAGAGTGGCACCTGTGTGGCTCAGTTAGTTAAACCTTAGGCTCAGATCATGATCCAGGTCCCAAGGCAGGCTATCTGTTCAGCAGGAAACCTGTTTCTCCCTCTCCCTCTGCCCCTCTCACTCATGCTTTTTCTCTCCACTCTCTCTCAAATAAATAAAAAATATATTTGAAAAAGAAACAAACCCACAAGAGAAATCTCCCATGTAGAAGTATTTCAAACAATTTTTGCAGACATTCCACCGTCAAGTTCATGAGCATAGCTTCCCACTCTTATGTGTAGAATACAGATAGTAACTTCATTCTACAAAATATATTATGAAAAATGTAAAATAATATTGATAATATAATAATAATAATTAATAATAATAATAAAGGATCAGTTTACTGCGGAGAAAGGTGACAAACACTACCTCAGCAAGATCATCAGATTGATACCAAGACTGATAAATCATGTTGATAGTATCTATCCTTTATATGATATAATGAAAATGGCAGTATATCTCTGTATATAATCCACAAAAACTGTTCAATCATGAGATAAATGAGACATGTCCCAACTGAGGGAAATTTTACAAAATACTCTACTTCTCAAAGTGTTCCAGTGCAACAACAAGGAAAGGCTGAAAGACTGTCACAATCCAGAGGAGCCTAAGAAAACAGGAGGACAAATGGAATGTGATATGAGGGATGGTAACTTAGCAAAAACTAAGGAAATCTGAATAAAGTATGGTCTTTAGTTATTGTGACTATTTTAATATTGATTCATTAGCTAATATTTGTACCGTACTGATATAAGATATCAATAATTGGAGAAATTGAGTGCAAGTGCATGAGAATTCACTGTAGTATCTTCTCAATTTCCCTATAAATCTTTGTTTTTTTCCTAATAAATAAGATTTATTTTGAAAATTGACTTAAATGAATCAGGCTCCAAGTGTGAAGACATTTTAAGAATAGTTGAATTAACTTTTGCCTTATTCTTAAAGAGTTCCTTTGATGGAAACATAGTAAGAATTTTAGATCAGAAGGAAAGAAAAACACTTATGAACACGTATAATGCCTCCTCAACCTGAAAAGCAGTAAAGGATAATAAATAGCAAAAATCAGATAAAAATACTTCTAGTACAATAGACACCATATTGCAAGTGCATTTATTTTTATTTTTTATTTTTTAAATTTTTATTTATTTATGATAGTCACAGAGAGAGAGAGGCAGAGACATAGGCAGAGGGAGAAGCAGGCTCCATGCACCGGGAGCCCGACGTGGGATTCGATCCCGGGTCTCCAGGATCGCGCCCTGGGCCAAAGGCAGGCGCCAAACCGCTGCGCCACCCAGGGATCCCCCTGCAAGTGCATTTAAAATTAGCAATGCATAACATTTATTTCCTTGACATTTGTCTTCCAAAGAGTTCAAAGTGTTTCAGTGTCAGTTGAAACAGGGGAAGAATCTCAGGGAAGAATCCTTCACATAATAATAGGACCATTGGTAATAATGTCTCTCAGAACTTTCCAAATCCATAAAGATGCATTTTCTAATGAGTGACTGAGCTGTGAAGAAAGAGATGAGAAACCCTCATCCCTCTGAATTACTTGTGTCAGAATATTTTAACCATAGTACTACGGATAGTAAATTATCCTTATTAACAGGAAATACGTCTCACATTGGAATCTGAGCAATCAGATGGGCAGAGAAAAAACACTTTGACCCGCTCCTCATCTTTTAAAGACAAAGGAGAGTTTTTCTATGTACGAAGTCAGTTGTCAAGATGGCCTTAGGGAATAAGAGTCAGCAGCATCGAATCCTGCTGCACAGCTGGGACACCCACACACCAGGTCTTCCTGATCACAATCACTGGGCCTGTCCCCCCAACACAGGATGCCACGCTGAGGTCATTTGCAATTGCTCTCTTAGGAGCTCTTGGGAAGGGGGAAGGAACTAGATAGGATGGGACAGGACACATGGAGGCAGAGAAAAATTAAGGCCATTCCAATTTAAATTCAGCATTCGCACACGCCCAGCCATCCCAGGCCCCTGTGAAGAAGAGATGAAATTTACATTACTTCAGTTACAGGAAAAAAACAAAAGTTTACAGCTTAATGTCCTAGAAAGCCCCACAATAGAATCAAAACAGAGCCCAGGCCAAGGGCAGGAAGCCCCTATTAGAATGAGAGCAGAGGTCAATGCCCTTGAAGGCCCCATATCAAAATGTAAACAGAACTTGAGGAATTGTTCCAGCCCTTCTGGACGTCCCTGAGACCAGCCCTTAAAACTAAGCTAAAACCCAACTCCGGGTCCTAGTCCCTGCTCCGCTGTGTTGGGTGTACTGGGACGCAAACTCGAGTTTGGAATTCAACCCTTGTGTGTTTGCATCGGTGTCAGCTCCTTAGTGGTTTCTCGGATACACAATCTTGGGCACAATACCCCCATGTCCCCTCCCACCTTGGCTGAACCCCTATCCCCTCCCAACCAGGCTGACACTCTGTCACCTCCCCGCCCACAACAACTGGGTACAGGCCCTCACAAAGGTCCCACGGGCACGGTGGGGACTCCCCCCATCCCTGGCATCCCAGAGGAAGGAAGGAGGTTTTGGCAGGACACACTCCCATGGTGACCACAGGGCTCCCTGCCCAACATGGCAGCTCATGACAGGTCAGGGTTTGTCCCTGATGCCTGCTCCTCCTCCCCGGTTTTCCCACAGTAAATGAAGGAGGAGGCCCTGGTCTCCTCCAGGGACATCACACAGGTAGACATGGACGTCAACAGGACGTTCGGCAGCCACATCATATATTAGGACTGCTAGGGGTCGGGTGAGGCTGCTGGGCCAGGGGGCTTTGGGGCCCCGGGGGCTTCTGTGTAGGGAAAACGGGGCCTCTGACACCAGGGGGAGCAACAGCAGCCAACAACACACCACTCCATGGTAGGGTGATTGGGATGACCACCGTGCCCACCCCTCTGGGCCTCAGGGATGAGGAAGCCACTAGGATGGGGCCTCCAGGGGTTGCCATGGGAGCTGAACACCAAAGGGGAGAGGGACGGCCCCATGAGAAGCAGAGGATGGGGTGGGGGATGTGAGGGGCAGGAACCGGACCTGGGGGCCAGGTGGCATGGCCACGGCTGGAGCAGGATACACATCGATCCCATGAGGGTCCGACGGGTCAGAGTGACACCCACTCTCGGTGCTTTATATATTTCTAAATTCTATGCATTTAATTTGAGACAATTGGCAATTTGAAAGCATGCATATTATGATGACCCCCAAATAATGCTCCCGGTCCAGCCACGGCCCTGCACTGACCACACCGCACCCCAGGGGCAGGTGTCACAACAAACCCCAGACTGGGGTCGCCTTTAACTGTAGACGTCTCGTTGTGCATCTTAGGGGAAGGAGATACCCTGTGTGTGCAAGCCCCCCACGACATCCCCCTCATTCCCCACTCCCCACTCTACATCATCCCCAAAGGCATCCCACCTAAATGATCCCCCTCACACCCACACAGCCCCACACAATCCCCACCCACACTATACCCCAACACCATCCCCCCTACACCATCCCCCACACTCCACCACAATCATACCCCTGCTCCCACAGGATCCACCCCCACACCATTTATCCCTAGCAACGACCTGATGCAGATGCCCCCTGTGGGACATGCTCAGCCTCCCCGAGTTTCTCTGTATACCCTGATCCCATCAGAAGCCCGGGTGTCCCATAGAGTACCCAGGGGTTGCAGGGAGCTGGAAAGACAGGGAGCCCCCGACAGGGTGGGTGCAGGTGAGTGGTGCAGAGGATCCACCGTGTCCTGCCTCCGCCCACTGTCCCTCCTGGAGGGCGGCACACCCTGCACAGGACACCAGCCCCTAACCCATAGGAACCTGGGCTGACCTGGCCCCGGGCTCTGTGGGGGCTGAGTTGATTTGAGCCCCCGCCAGGCCTAACACAAAGACTAATGGGATCCAGCCCCCCATGGCCCTGGCCAGCCCTGGATTCTGGCCCCGGGCTAGCAAGCCGTCTTACAGCTGGATGTGGCCTCTTGGGCCCTGGGCATACCCCACTGATCCAGGTTGCTGACCTAGGGCGCCCTTTGGATCCTGGGACACACCAGGGTGGGGAGAGCAGGGGTAGGCCGGTGGGCCCCACCCATACCCACACCAGAGGGCAGGCTGCTCCAGGTGCTGGGGTACCTGGGAGCCCGAGGCCGGGGTCCAGCTGCCCTGCGGGGACCCAGCATAGGAGCCCATGAGCTACAGGTCCAGGTCAGCTCTGCTGTCCTCAGAACCGTCTCTCAGGCTGAAACCTCAGGACACACGCCCCCAACCGGATTCCACACAAGCTCCCAGGTGGGGGACTCCAGCACCCGCCCCCCCAACCCGTGTCATTCTTGCCCTCCCTTAAAGGACAGAAAGCTCTCCGTCCCTAGGGGAAGGCGTGCACCCTCGGCTCTGAGCCCATTTGCTGTAGAAAGCCAATTAAGTGTTGTGGTGCGAAAATACACAGCCAGGCCTTTTCTGTGTCTCCCAGAACACTGTGCACGGGGCTTGGAGAGACCCCCAGGGAGGAGGAGGGGGCACCACCCAGGCCCCACCAGCCCCTGCAGGGGCGCCACCATCCACACCCAGCTGACCTCCCCATGTGACTTCCAGGGGCGGCCGGATGCCAGGTTCAGGACCTGACAGACTTTTCTGGGACTCAGGCTGTGCCCCGCGGGCCAGGAGGGGCTGGGACAGAGTGATAGCCAAGAAGCCTCAGGTCATCAGTTTCTGTGCAAAGCCACCCCGATGTCTGTGCTCCCTCTGTCAAGGGGGCCGGGGCAGGCCATGTTCTGGGGCCCCTCCTCCGCCCATCATCCCCGTGCCTGTATGCCTGGGGATCCCAGGACCGAGTCCCACATCAGCCTCCATTTGGGGAGCCTGCCTGTACTTCTGCCTATATTTCTGCCTCTGCTTCTCTGTGTATCTCTCATGGATAACTAAATAAAATATTTACATTTCAAAAAAGAAAGAACAAATACTGTAACAAGCGATGAAGAAGGGCATTATTTCATAATTAAAAAGACTCTCTGTCAAGATCAAACAACTATATATTTATGCTGCCAAAATGGCAGTACCTAAATATAGAAACCAATTAACAACAAATGTACAGGAACTCACTGATAATAATACAATGACAGCGGATTTTAACACCCACTAATGGCAATGGACCGCTCATCTATACAGAAAATCAACAAGGGAAAAACAGCCTTGACACAATGGACCACAGGAACTCAACAGATATAGTCTGAACATTTATTCCTAAAGCAGAATACACATTCCTTTCAATTGCACATGGGACATTCTCCAGAACAGGTCATATCATGGCCCACAAATCAGCCCTCAACAGGTACAACAGGTACAAGAAGGTTGATATCACGCCCTGTACATTTTCAGACCATGACGCTATGAAACTCGAAGTCAACAGTAAGAAAAAATTTGGACAGACCAAAAATATGTGGAGATTATGAACATCCTACTAGAGAATGAATGGAGCAACCAGGAAATTAAAGAGGAAATTTAAAACAAATGAAAATGAAAACATGTTTCTCCAAACCTCTGGGATGTAGCAAAGGCAGTCGTACGAGGGAAGTACATAGCAATACAGGCCTACCTCAAGAAACAAGAAGTCTCCAATACACAGCCTAACCCTACACCTTAAGAAGCTGGAAAATGATTAGTAAACAAAGCCTAAAGCCTATAGAACAGGGGGAAAATAAAGATGAGAGCACAAATAAACAATACATAAACAACAAAGCAGTAGAATGGAATAACGAAACAAAGAGATGGTTCCTCAAAATAATTAAGAAAATAGATCAAGCCCTAGCCAGCCTCATCAACGAGAAAAAAGACCTAAATAAATAAAATCACAAATGAGAGAAGAGAGATCACAATCAACACCAGAAAAATAAGACAATTATAAGGGAATACTATGAAAGATTATACGCTAACATACTGGGAGACCTGGAGGAAATGGACAAATGCCTAGAAATGTGCAAATGAGCAAAATTGAAATAGGAAGAAATAAAAAATGTGAACAGACCCTTAACTAGCAAAGGATTTGAATCAGCAAGGCACCTTGGTGCCTCAGTGGTTGAGCATCTGCTTTGGCTCAGGTCATCATCCAGGTGTCTTGGGGAATCAAGTCTCACATCAGGCTCCCCGCATGGAGCCTCAATTTCCCTGTGTCTATACCTCTGCCTCTCTGTGTCTCTCATGAATCCATAAATAAATCCTTAAAAAAGAAAAAAGATAAAAAGATGAAAGGACCCAAATAAAATCTCAAATGAGAAAAGAGATATTACAACCAACACTAGAGAAATACAAACGATTATAAGAGAACATTATGAAAAATTATATGCCAGCAACCTAGAACCTGGAAGAAATAGATTAATTCCTGGAAATATATAACATAGCAAAAATGAAAAAGGAAGAAATAAGAAACTTGAACAGTCAGATAACCAGCAAAGAAATTGAATCAGTAATCAAGGATCTCCCAACAGGAGATGCTTATATCAATAAAACAGAATGGAAATCCGAAACAAGATACAAACCCGTAATTCTATGATCCATTAATCGACAACAAGGCAGGAAGGAATATCCAAAGCACAAAGACAGTCTCTTCAACAAACCCTAACCCTGACCCCAGGATAAGAACAAATGGTATTGGGAAAACCAGGCAGCCAAATGCAGAAGAATGAAACTGGACCACTTTCTTACACCATCTATATAAAAAATAAATTCAAAATGGATGAAAGACCTAAATGTGAGACTTGAAACCATACAAAGAAGAAAAGATAGGCAGCAACGTCTTTGACATTGGCCATTGGATCTTCTTTTATATATATATATATATATATATATATATATATATATATATATATAAATTTGTTTTTTTAATTTTTATTTATTTATGATAGTCACACACACACACACAGAGAAAGAGACATAGGCAGAGACAGAAGCAGGCTCCATGCAGGGAGCCTGACGTGGGACTCGATCCCAGGTCTCCAGGATCGGGCCCTGGGCCAAAGGCAGGCACTAAACCGCTGCGCCACCCAGAGATCCCTGGATCTTCTTTCTAGATATGCCTCTGAGGTGAGGAAACAAAAGCAAAAATACTATTGGGAATTCATCAAATTGAAAAGCTTCCACAAAGTGAAGGAAAAAACCAAAGCTAAAAGGCAACATACAAAATGAAAGGAGCAATTGGTAAACAACACATCCAATGAAGAGTTAGTATGCAAAACACATAAAGGAAATATAAATCTCAAGATCCTAAAAACAAATTATGCAACTGGAGATGGGCAGAAAAATGAATGGACTTTGTCTCTGCCAAGACAGCCAGATGGCCACCAGACACACGGAAAGACACTAAGCGTCACCCATCATCAGGGAAATGCAAACCAAAGCCACAATTATATGTCACCTGACAACCGTCACAATGGCTAATATTAACAACACAAGAAACAACAGGTGTTGGTGAGGCTATGGAGAAGAGGTAGCACGCTTACACTCCTGGTGGGCATGCAAAAAGATGTAGCCACTGTGGAAAACAGTGTGGATGGTCCTCGAGAAGTTAAAAAAAGGGGATCCCTGGGTGGTGCAGTGGTTTGGTGCCTGTCTTTGGCCCTGGGCGCGATCCTGGAGACCCGAGATGGAATCCCACTTCGGGCTCCTAGTGCATGGAGCCTGCTTCTCCCTCTGCCTATGTCTCTGCCTCTCTGTGACTATCATAAAAAATTTTTTTTAAAAAGAAGTTAAAAATAGAGCTACCCTACGATTCCAAAATTGCAGAGCTAGGTATTTACCCTGTGGATACAAAAGTACTTTAGTAGATTCTAAACATGCAGCACAGTGTTTGTAGCAGCGTAATCAACAACAGCCAAACTGTGGATACAGCCCAGATGTCCATCGGCAGATGAATGGGCAGAAAGATGTGGTAAATATACACATTGCGACATCACTCGGTCATCAGAAGGGATGAAATGAAGCCATTTACAATGACGTGGAAGGAGTGGAAAGGATTTATGCTAAATGAACTCAGTCAGAGAAAGACAGATACCAAATACCATACAATTGCATTCACATATGGATTTTAAGAAACCAAACAAACTGGCAAAGGGGCTCAGGGGGGATGAGAGAAGCAAACCAAGAGACACACTCTTAGTCACAGAGAATAAACTAATAAATACCAGAGGAAGGGGGGGGATGGGGAATCAGGGGATAGGGACAGTGGAGGGCACCTGTGACTAGTACCAGGCGTTGTATCCAAGGGTTGAATCACTATGTGGTAAACCAGAAGCTATATCATACTGTGTTTACAAAGAGGAATTCAAGTAAAACTTTAAAATAATAATTGGTAGTATTGATGAAACATGGGCGCAGTAGAGATAATATCAGAAAGACAACTGAAAATCCAAATAAAGAGTCTTTAGACCCACAAATCCCCTCCTTAGCTCAGCTTGGGAGAAGCCTGCCATGTATATTCTGACCCCAGCAGAAGCCTGGATTTTGATTCTCCAGGGAGGCCACTGACTTGGTGGAGTCATGCTATCTTTGAAACCAAAACCTAGAGTGCATAAAACTAAACTGCCCAATACTAGGAGTCCGAGTGCAGGCACATGCCAAGACCCAAACTCTAACCATACACAGACATAACCCTAACCCTATACTTAATCCTAATGTTAACGTAACCCTTAAACAAAACCCATCACTAATCGAAAACCAAACACAAACCCCAAGACCAAAACACATTCACTGAACCTTTCTGCCAACCCTCACCCTAAATCCTAAACCTATTCTAAACCCTTAAGCCTGACCCCTACCTTAAATCTAACCCTAACCTCTAACCCTAACCTTAACTTAATATACTCAAATCCTATTCCTAACCTTAACCTGTACCCTAACCTTAACCCAATACCAATCCTATCACATACCCCAAACTGTACTCTAACCTGTACCCTAAACTAACTCCTAAACTACACCCTAAACCTATCTCTTATCCTTTTCCAAAACCATACCCTGACCCTGACCTGACCCTAATCCCTAACTAAACACTAACCCTAAACCTAGCACAAACCCCTATCCTAAACCTAACCCTCGCCTTAACCCTAAACATAGCCTTTTACCCTAACCCCTAACCCTTACTCCTAACCCTAACTCACACCCTAACCCCTAACCCTAAATGGAAACCTAAGCCCAACCCTAACTGTAACCATAACCCTAACCCCACCTCCAAACCTCCTGCCCTATTCCCTAAAGCCTAAACCCTAACCCTAACTCTAAATCCTATCGCTAACCCTAACCCCGTTCCCTAATCCCTAACACCCATCCTAACTCCTAACCACTGACCCTTACCCTTATTCCTCACCCTAACCTGTAATCCGTAACCATAAGCTTAATCACAAACACCTAACATCTAACCTAAGCCTAACCACCAACTGCCTCCCCTCCCCTGACCCTACCATTCATTCTACCCATTCACTTACCCTGTGGTTCTGAGTAGTCCCTTCTGATGTGGACGTGGCCCCCAACGGCACCTCCAGAGTCCTCCAGGGGGTCCTGAGGAAGCCGGGCTTCTGTGAGTGCGGACGTGGCCCCACGTGTTCCTGAGTCATAGTCAGCGCGTCCTGAGGATGCTGGGTCTCCTGTCACTGTGGACTATGCCTCACATCCTCTGGAAGCCTCAAGCAGGTCCTCAGGTGGCCGGGGGCTCCTGTCAGCCTGGACATGGCCCCACATCCCCCAGAAAACTCACGGCGCATCCTGAGGAGGCTGTGGGCTCCTGTCAGCATAGACGCAGCCCCAAATTTCCAGAAGCCAAAGTCCAGGTCCTGTCAGGATTGACGTGGCCCCACATTTTCCTCAGCCTCACCATAAGACCTGAGGAGGCTGGGGGCTCCTGTCAGCATAGATGTGGCCCCAAATCTTCCAAAAACTTCACAGTGGGTCCTGAGGAGGCTGGAGACTCTTGTCAGTGTAGATTAGCCACCCACATTTTTCTGAGGCCTCACCACAGGCCCTGACAAGGCTGGGGTCTTCTGTCCGCATGGACGTATCCCATATTTCCCCAAGTAAACACCGGGGGTCCTAAAGAAGTCAGCATCCTGTTGTGTAGATGTCACCCAACGTCCTCCCGAACATCACTGAGGGTTCTGAGGAGACCGGGGCTCCTGTCACCGTGAATGTGGACCCCAACTTCCAGAAGCCTCAACTTATGTCCTGAGGTGGCCCAGGGGCTCTTGTCAGCGTGGATGTGGGCCCATATCTTCCTGAAGACTCCCCGTGGGTCCTGAGTGGCCCAGGGGCTCCTTTCAGCCTGGATGCAAGCCCACAATTTCCTGAAGCTGTGGCTCATCAGTGTGGACGCTTCCCCACGTCCTCCTCAGGCCTACCCCAGCACAGGCTTGCTCCTGTTATTACAGGCAGAGGAGGCCTACTGCACATTCATGCCCCCTGCGTGGGGCCTGGGCTCGGGCGCCCCCTGCGGGACGCTCAGGCGCTGTAGGAGGTTGTGCAGGAGGCAGCGGGTGCTTCAGGGACAGCACCTGCCTCCTTTCAGGCTCCAGCTTTGGCCTGTTAGCTTCGGAAACGTCTCACTGAAACGGAGCCCAACACCCGGCTTCCCCAGAAATACTAAAGGACAAGGAATTGGAGCCCACAGGATGCGAAATGAAATGTGGACCAGACTTTTACCACATCCCACAAAACTCACTCAACCCTCTTCCACTGTGGGCGGGACTGCGGGCTGGTGCAGCCACCCTGGAAACAGTGTGGAGGCTCCTCAGGAAGTTACAAATAGAGCCGCCCTGCGACCAGCAGGTGAACGGCCTGAGCTCACTCCGAAGATACAGATGCAGTGAGAATCGGGACACCTGCATGTCCTGATGTTCACAGTATCCGGGTCAACAGTAGCCACACTGTGGGAGGAGCCTCGGTGCCCTCGGGCAGATGATGGATAAAAAGGATGGGAGATAAATGATGGTCATAGAGAGAGGAATGGTATTCAGCTATCAAAGAGAAAGAAATCTTGCCATTTGCAATGACGTGGATAGAACTAGAGGGATCATGTTAAGTGAAATAAGTCAGTCAGGAAAGAGAATGACCGTGTGGTGTCATTCATAGGTGGGATTAGAGAAGCAAAGCATATAACAACTGTGAAGGGAAGGAAAAACAAGATGAAAACAGTTGCAGGAAATACAGACTCTTAATGATAGGAAACAAACTGAGGGGCGTTGGAGGCGGGGGGGTGGGTTAAAAGGAGACCGGCATGAAGGAGGGCATGTGATGTCATGAGCACTGCTGTTATCTCCAACTGGTGAATCCCTGAATTCTTCCTCTGAAAGTATAATACACTATCCATTAATTAATTGGGTTTAAATTAAATTAAGTTAAAAAATCAGTTGTATCACAGCACATTTCCTTCTGGACTGTCTGTTTTGCTCATTCAGCTTATACTGGGACCACCCACCATGGGACTGGTTTGCCTACATAGGCTCCACACCTCGTCCATGGCCCAGCCCAGGGCTAGAACTCACCACCCCTAATATCGGGGCAGGAGGTGTGGTCAGGAGTCGGATGCTTAACCAACAGAGCCAGGTGGGGGCCCGAAAACCACACTGCTTTATCCTGTGTCTCTGTGACATCATTTGAAATCGGAAAGTGCTGCATCCCGCTCTGTCCTGCTTCTCAAATACTGATTTGCTGTCCCGGGTCATTTGTGGGGGAGGATGGATGTTATGGATTTTTTTTTCTTATTTCTAAGACCTGCCACCATGATTTTGATAGGAATGACATTGAAACTGAGGGTGCCTACAGGAACTGCAGACATTTTCACAAGATGAGGCTCCCACCCCACGAGCCCAGGACGGCCTCCCAGAGCCTGGTATGGCTCAGTGCACAAGTCTTGTGCTCCTTTGGTTCAGTCTCATTATTTATTCTCCTTGATGCTCCTGAGAAGGCCTTCACGTCCTTCCTTTCCTTCCTGAGTGCTCATTGTCGGGACACAGCAAGGCTACTCTGCTCTGTAGGGTCAGTTTGTGTCCGTGACTTTACTGAACTCACTCCTTAGTTCTAACACGTTTTGGTGGAGGCTCACGGGTTTCCTGTTTCCAGTACCGCATTTTCAGCATATAGCAACAGTGTGACATACCCCTTCCAGTTGTGGAACCTTTGCTGTTTACAGCTTAATGTCCTAGAAAGCTCCACAATAGAATCAAAACTGAGCCCAGGCCAAGGGCAGGAAGCCCCTATTAGAATGAGAACAGAGCTCAATGCCCTTGAAGACCACATATCAAAATGTAAACAGAACTCTAGGAATTCCTCTAGCCCTTCTGGAGATCCCTGAGACAAGCCGTTAAAACTAAGCTAAAACCCACCTCGGGGTCCAAGTCCCTGCTCCGCTGTGTCGGGTATACTCGGACACCAGCTCGAGCTTATAAATAAACCGTTGTGTGTTTGCTTCGGTGTGGGCTTCTTGGTGGTTTCTCGGATTCGCAATCTTGGGCACAACAGTCTGAGATTAAAAAACAAAACCAAAAGCAGCTTGGACATAGGCAGAGTGAAAGCAGGGTTCTGAGAAATGAGCTTGGGGGCTCTTCTGTGGAGGGCCTGCAGACTGGGGGTGGGATGCTCAGCCCCAGACCCAGAGGACCCAGCATCCCCACCGGCATCATGCCAAACAGCGCTGAGTCTCAGGGAGCAGCACAGTGCCACCCGCTGGAGGCAAGAGTCACTGAAACCCACCCGGCCCCTGACCCTACAGGTGCATCACCTAGGCAGATGTGCACCTGACAATCAGCACCATGGGCCATCCCCAGACCCCGCACAGACCACTCACTGCCAACAAGTTGTCGGACCACAGAGGCTGTAGAGATTCAGCACTGCCTGGAAAGTAGGGTCTAGCTTCCTTTGTAATTTGTGCTTTATTTTCATTTATTTTCTTTGATTCTATTTTATTAATTGCCTTATTTTAATTTTTATGTACGTACCATATATATTTCTTATTTTTAAACTCATGGGACTTTAATTGTGTTTGTTATTTTGGGATTTAGAATCTTTTAACAAGGAGGCCAAAATAATCTGGTGTTTTCTTTTTGGGGGGGAGAGGGAAGTTGTTATGGTGTTTCTTGGTTTTTCTTTTTCTTCCTTCGTTCTTTTCTGGAAAAAATAATGAGATGTAGAAATTCAACTCCATAAAATAACAGGGGGTAGTATTCACAGCCAGGAAGTCCATCAATACAAATATATGATGTCTAACTACAGTTTAAAACAATGATTATAAATATAGCATCTGGGCTAGAAAAAGAGCACAAAAGAAAACTAGAGCATCCCTTACTGTAGAAATAAAAGAACTAAAATTTAGTCAGGCCAACGTTAAAAATGCTATAACTGAGATGCAGTCCCAAGTGGAAGCCTTAAAAACAATGAAAGTTATGGACCACAGAGGCAGACATAGGGAACTCAGCCACTTATTAAAACCATAACATTCATATCTTAGGAAACTCAGAAGATGAAGAGAGAGAACAGGTGGGCCTTGCTCATCCATTAGAAACGACAAATACCCACCATTTGCTTCAACGTGGATGTAACTGGAAGGTATTATGCTGAGTGAAGTAAGTCAATTGGAGAAGGACAAACATTGTATGTTCTCATTCACTTGGGGAATATAAATAATAGTGAAAGGGAATATAGGGGAAGGGAGAAGAAATGTGTGGGAAATATCAGAAAGGGAGACAGAACATAAAGACTCCTAACTCTGAGCAACGAACTAGGGGTGATGGAAGGGGAGGAGGGCAGGGGTGGATGTGAATGTGTGACGGGCACTGAGGGGGGCACTTGACGGGATGAGCACTGAGTGTTATTCTGTATGTTGGCAAATTGAACACCAATAAAAAGTAAATTTATTATTTGAAAGAAGAAAGAAAAAGAAGAAAGAAAGAAGAAAGAAAGAAAGAAAGAAAGAAAGAAAGAAAGAAAGAAAGAAAGAAAGAAAGAAGAAAGAAAGAAATAGGGGCACCTGAGTGGCTCAGTCAGTTAAGCTTCTGCCTTAAGTCAGATCATGATCCAGGTCCCAATGTAGGCTCCCTGTTCAGCAGGGAATCTGCTTCTCCCTGTCCATCTGCCCCTCTCACTCATGGTTTTTCTCTCCTCTCTCTCTCTCTCAAATAATTAACATCTTTGAAAAATAAAAAAAAAAAAACAAACACACAAGGAAGAGAAATCTCCCATGTAGAAGAATTTCAAACAATTTGTGCAGACATTCCACCCTCAAGTTGGTGAGCATAGCTTCCCACTCTTACGTGTGGAATACATATAGTAACTTCCCTCTACAAAATATATTATAAAAAACTTAAAATAATAATGATAATATAATGATAATAATAATAATAATAGGAAGAAGAAGAAGAAGAAGAAGAAGAAGAAGAAGAAGAAGAAGAAGAAGAGGAAGAATCACTTAACTATGGAGAAAGATGACAAACACTACCTCAGCAAGATGATCAGATCGATACCAAGACTGATAAATCATGTTGATAGTATCTATCCTTTATATGATATAATAAAAATGGCAGTATATCTCTGTATATAATCCACAAAAACAGTTCAATCATGAGATAAACAACAGACATGTCTCAACTGAGGGAAATTTTACAAAATACTCTACTTCTCAAAGTGTTCCAGTGCAACAACAACAAGGAAAGGCTGAAAGACTGTCACAATCCAGAGGAGCCTAAGAAAACAGGAGGACAAATGGAATGTCATATGAGGGGTGGTAACTTAGCAAAAACTAAGGAAATCTGAATAAAGTATCGTCTTTGGTTAATGCGAATATTTTAATATTGATTCATTAGCTAATATTTGTACCGTATTGATATAAGATATCAATCATTGGAGAAACTGAGTGCAAGTGCATGCAAATGCTCTGTACTATCTTCTCAATTTCCCTATAAATCATTGTTTCTTTCCTAATAAATAAGATTTATTTTGAAAATTGACTTAAATGAATCAGGCTCCAAGTGTGAAGACATTTTAAGAATAGTTGAATTAACTTTTGCCTTATTCTTAAAGAGTTCCTTTGATGGAAACAAAGTAAGAATTTTATATCAGAAGGAAAGAAAAACACTTATGAACACGTATAATGCCTCCTCAACCTGAAAAGCAGGAACAGATAATAAATAGCAAAAATCAGATAAAAATACTTCTATTATAATAGACACCATATTGCAAGTGCATTTAAAATTAGCAATGCATAACATTTATTTCCTTGACATTTGTCTTCCAAAGAGTTCAAAGTGTGTCAGTGTCAGTTGAAACAGGGGAAGAATCTCAGGGAAGGATCCTTCACATAATAATAGGACCATTGGTAATAATGTCTCTCAGTTCTTTCCAAATCCATAAAGATGCATTTCCTGAGGAGTGACTGAGCTGTGAAGAAAGAGGTGAGAAACCCTCATCCCTCTGAATTAATTGTGTCAGAATATTTTAACCATAGTACTACGGATAGTAAATTATCCTTATTAACAGGAAATACGTCTCACATTGGAATCTGAGCAATCAGATGGGCAGAGAAAAAAGGCTTTGACTGGCTCTTCATCTTTTAAAGATAAAGGAGAGTTTTTCTATGTACAAAGTCAGTTGTCAAGATAGCCTTAGGGAATGAGTCTGCAGCATCAAATCCCGATGCACAGCCGGTATGCCCGCACCCCAGGTCTCCCTGATCCCAAATCCCTGGGCCTGTCCCCCAACAGACCCTGCCAAGTTGAGGTCATTTGCAATTGCTCTCTCAGGAGCTCCGGGGAAGGGGGAAAGAGCTAGATAGGATGGGAGGGGACGCAAGGAGGCCAAGAAAATGAAGGTCTTTCCTCTTTAAGTTCAGGGTTCGAACAGGTCCATCCATCCCAGGCCCCTGTGAAGAAGAGGTAAAATTTACATTACTTCAGTTACAGGAAAAAAACAAAAGTTTGCAGCTTAATGTCCTAGAAAGCCCCACAATAGAATAAGAACTGAGCCCACCCCAAGGGCTGGAAGCGCCTATTAGAATGAGAACAGAGGTCAATGTCCTTGAAGGCCCCATATCAAAATGTAAACAGAACTTGAGGAATTACTCCAGCCCTTCTGGAGGTCCCTGAGACAAGTCCTAAAAACTAAGCAAAAACCCACCACGAGGTCCAAGTCCCTGCTCCTCTGTGTCGGGTGAACTTGGACGCAAACTCGAGTTTGGAAATCAACCCTTGTGTGTTTGCATCAGTGTCAGCTCCATAGTGGTTTCTCGGATTCACAATCTTGGGCACAACACCCCCATGTCCCCTCCCACCTGGGCTGAACCCCTATCCCCTCCCACCCAGGCTGACACTCAGTCACCTCCCCGCCCACAACAGCTGGGCACAGGCCCTCACACAGGTCCCACGGGCACGGTGGGCACTCCCGCCATGCCCGGCCTCCCAGAGGAAGGAAGGAGGTTTCGGCAGGACACACTCCCATGGTGGCCCCAGGGCTCCCTGCCCAGCACGGCAGCTCGTGAGAAGTCGGGGTCTGTTTCCCTGACGCCTGCTCCTCCTCCCCAGTTTTCCCACAGGAAATGAAGGAGGAGGCCCTGGTCTCCTCCAGGGACATCACGCAGGTAGACTTGGACTTCAACAGGACGTTCGGCAGCCACACCATATTTTGGGATGGCTAGGGGGTCAGGTGAGGCTGCTGGGCCAGGGGGATTCGGGGCCCTGAGGGAGGCCCGGGTCCTTCCGGGTAGGGAAAATGGGGCTTCTGAGGCCGGGGGAGCAATAGAAGCCAAAAACACACTGCTCCATGGTAGGATGTTGGGGATGACTCCCGTGCCCACACTCCCGATGCCTCGGGGATGAGGAACCCAGTAGGATGGGGCCTTCAGGTGTTGCCATGGGAGCTGAACACCAAAGGGGAGAGGGACGGCCTCCTGAGAAGCAGGGGATGGGGTGTGGGACGTGGGGGGAGGAACCGAACCTGGAGGCCAGGCTGCATGGCCGCTGCTGGAGCAGGACAAACATCAATCCCATGAGGGTCAGACGGGCCAGAGTGACACCCACTCTCGATGCTTTATATTATTCTAAATTCTATGCATTTAATTTGAGACAATTTGCAATTTGAAAACATACATAGTATAATGATCCCCAGATAATGCTGCTGGTCCAGCCAGGGCAGGGGCAGGTGTCACTGCAAACCCCAGACTAGTCGCCTTTAACTGTAGACGTCTCCTTGTGCATCTTAGAGGAAGGAGATGCCCTGTGTCCGCAGGCCCCCCACGACATCCCCCTCATTCCCCACTCCCACACCATCCCCCTACATCATCATCTCCATTGGCATCCCACCTACACCATCCCCCTCAAACCCACACAGCCCCACACAATCCCCACTCACACTATACCCCAACACCATCACCCCTACACCATCCCCCACACTCCACCACCATCATAACCTTGCTTCCACACCATCCACCACCACACCATCAGCCCTCAGCAAGGACCCGGTACAGGTGCCCCCTGTGGGACATGCTCAGCCTCCCCAGGTTTCTCTGGATACCCTGCTCCCATCAGAAGCCTGGGTGTCCCATAGAATACCCAGGGGTTACAGGGAGGAGGGAAGACAGGGAACCCCCAACAGGGTGAGTACAGGTGAGTGGTGCAGAGGACCCACTGTGCCCTGCCTCCGCCCACTGTCCCTCATTTAGCATACACACCCCGCAGGACACCAGCCCCTAACCCATGGGGATCTGGGCTGGCCTGGCCTTGGGCTCTGTGAGGGTTGGGGTGATTTGAGCCTCCGCCCCAGGCCCAACACAAAGACTAATGGGACCCAGCCCACATGGCCCTGGCCAGCCCTGGATTCTGGCCCTGGGCTGAGCGAGCCCTCTCACAGCTGAATGTTGACTCCTGGACCCTGGGGTAGGATGGTGGGCCCCACCCACACCCACACCAGGAGGCAGACTCCTCCAGGTGCTGGGGCACCAGGGAGCCTGAGGCCGGGTTCCAGCTGCCCTGTTGGGACCCAGCGCAGAAGCCCATGAGTTGCAGGTCCATGTCAGCTCTGCTGTCCTCAGAACCATCTCTCAGACTGAAACCTCAGGACACACGCCCCCACCCAGAGTCCACACATGCTCCCAGGTGGGGGACTCCAGCACCCACCCCCCAACCCATGTCATTCTTGCCCTCCCCTAAAGGACAGAAAGGTCTCCCTCCCCAGGGGAAGGCTCTGAGCTCTGAGCCCGTTTGCTGTAGAAAGTCAATAAAGTGTTGTGGTGTGAAAATGCACAGCCAGCCCGTTTCTGTGTCTCCCAGAACACTGTTCATGGGGCATGGAGAGACCCCCAGAGAGGAGGACGGGGTACCACCTAGGCCCCACCAGCCCCTGCAGGGGCGCCGCCAGCAACACCCAGCTGACATCCCAACGTGCCTTCCACTGGACCAGATGCCGGGGTCAAGACGCAACAGACTTTACTGGGACTCAGGCTACGCCCCGCGGGCCAGGAGGGCCTGGGACAGAGTGACAGCCAGGAAGCCTCAGGTCACCAGGGTCTGTGCAAAGCGACCCGGAGGTCTGTGCTCCCTCTGTACAGGAGGCTGTGGCTGGCTGGGTGTGGGGCACTTCCTCCCCTCACTGCATTCGCTTGACTGTGTGCCTGGGGCAGAGAGGGCCTGCAGGGCGGTCAGCATGGCCCTAGAAGGGATGTCAGGACAGTAGGCCCTTGTGTTGTGCCCAACATTATGAATCTGAGAAACCACTGAGGAGCCAACACCATTGCAAACTCCCAAGGATTTCTTTACAAGCTGGAGCTTGTGTCCAAGTGCACCCGACACAGCAGAGCAGGGACTTGGACCCCGAGACTAAAAGGCGTAGCAGCTTTATAAGGGCCAGTGGCCCATGGGATATGCAGAAAGTTGCACAGTCATGTCAGCTCACACGCAGGTGGCCGATTGAATTACACCTTACCCTATAGTATCCACTTGAGCTGGCCTATTGCTTTGGTCAGAATCGGCGCACAGATTTGGCGGGCACAAAGCGGGGTTACATTGTTATGAGCTGATTTCTGATTAGGGTGTGTTGAGCAGACTGACTAGGGTGGGGCAGCGCCTTAAGCAACAATCAGGTCATGTCAGGGTCATAGGGGAAGTGCGGGTGTAGCACAAAATGGAATCAGTCCTGCTCTGTGTGCCCAGGGGTAGGAGATTTTTGTTAAATTTCCTGGGTCCCACACTTGCAGCTCATGCACCTGGGCCACCCGCACCAGGTGGACTCAGCCTGCACACCTTGTGGTGCTGGATAACTCACACCAGCATATGGAGGGCATCCTCCTCACCCTAGTGAGTAGGGGCTGGGTGAGCATGGGTCTCGGCCTGAAGGCCAGGCAGCACAGCAGACTGAAGAACCCCAGCCCCATCCCCACCCCGACTCCCACACACAGGCAGCCCCAGGGCTCCCGCCATGGGCAACCGGCTCCTCAGGAGCTCCCCCCAGAGCGTCCCGAAGGTCTGGCTCCCTGCTGGCGAGGCATCAGGGAGAATAGAAGCACCCGGCACCTGGTGGGACCCACTGCAAGTCATGAGAATGTGGTTGAGCCGGAATTTCCAGCTCAGCTGACCCTCCAGCTGAAAGTCATTGCACCAGCGAGCACAGGGTCAGCCAGGAGACCCCAGCTAGCTGCCCAGATCCAGCACCAGAAATGATGTTGTGCCAACCATTTCGGCATTTGGGTGACCCAGCCAGAGGATCCGATAGCTGCACGTGATAGCTGCATGTGATAGACACACACACACCCTAAAACCAACAAAAGTCAGAATCCCCCCAATGTTGTCAAAAAGTAGCCGGATGATTCCATACACGATGCTATGGTCCCCAAAAGGATACATGAAAGATGGTATAGGGGATCCCTGGGTGGCGCAGCGGTTTGGCGCCTGCCTTTGGCTCAGGGCGCGATCCTGGAGACCGGGGATCGAATCCCACATCGGGCTCCCGGTGCATGGAGCCAGCTTCTCTCTCTGCCTGTGTCTCTGCCTCTCTCTCTCTCTCTGTGACTATCGTAAATAAATAAATAAATAAAATTTAAAAAAAAAAGAAAGATGGTATAAACCACGACTGCAGAGGTGTCAGAGGGACGGAGATGTGCCTGGTGGGTTCCAACAAGAGGCCCAGAGGGGAAGGAAGCATCCTACGGAGGGGGGGGCCCTCCTTGGAAAGGACACCAGGTCCCTGTGAAGGCTACGGAGGGTGAAATCTGTCCTCCTCCCTTTCAGCTTCTGGTTTTCCTCCTAAATGCCATTTTCCTCAATGAAAATAGCAAAAATTTATTTTATGTTTTTAAATTTCTTTTTACAGGTGTCCAATTCATATGAATTCTTTCTTCAGCAAGGGTGTCATTCAGGAAAGAAGGAGAGATAAAGATTTCCCAGACAGACAAAGTATAAAGGAGTTCATGACCTCTAAACCAGTCCAGTAAGGAATTTTAAGAGGGATTCTTCTAGTGGGGGAAAAAAGAGACCAAAAGCAACAAAGACTAGAAAGGACCAGAGAACATCACCAGAAACACCAACTCTACCACTAACAACAAGGCACAAGTTCATATCTTTGAATAAGCACTCTGAATGCTGATACTAAATGCTCCAATCAAAAGATATAGGGTATCAGAGTGGCTTAAAAAACAGGATCCGCGATGCCTGGGTGGCTCAGGGGTTGAGCCTCTGCCTTTGACTCAGGGTGTGATCCTGGAGTCTGGGATCGAGTCCCATATTGCGCTCCTAGTGGGGAGCATTCTTCTCTCTCTGCCTAATTTTCTGCCCCCCTCTCTCTCTCCTCTCTCTCATGCTCTCAAAAATAAAATTGTTATTAAAAAATCAGGATCCATCAGTATGCTGCCTACTAGAGGCTCACCTTAGACCTATAGACACCAGCAATTTTAAAGTCAGGGGATGGAAAATCATCTATCACGCTAATGGTTATGAAAAGAAAGCTGGAGGACCAATACTTATATTAAAAAAACTAGATTTGAAACCAAACCCTGGGGGACTCCTGGTGGCTCAGTGGTTGAGCATCTGCCTTCGGCTCAGGGGGTGATCATGGGATCCTAGGATCGAGTCCCACATTGACATTCCTTTGGGGAGCCTATCTCTCCCTCTGCTATGTTTCTGCCTCTGCTGCTCTGTGTGTCTCTCATGAATAAATAAATAAAATATTTACATTTCAAAAAAGAAAGAACAAATACTGTAAGAAGAGATGAAGAAGGGCATTATTTCATAATTAAAAAGACTCTCTATCAGGATCAAACAACTAAATATTTATGCTGCCAACATGGGGGTACCTAAATATAGAAACCAATTAACAACAAACTTACAGGAACTCACTGATAATAATACAATGACAGAGGATTTTAACAAACGAGGAAACCTAAATAGGAGGAAATAGAAAATGTGAACAGACATATAAAAGCAAAGGAATTGAATCAGCAAGGCACCTGGGTGCCTCAGTGGTTGAGCATCTGCTTTGGCTCAGGTCATGATCCCAGGGTCCTGGGGGATCATGTCCCACATCAGGCTCCCTGCATGGAGCCTCATTTTCCCTCTGCCTATACCTCTGCCTCTCTGTGTCTATCATGAATACATAGATAAAATCTTTAAAAAAGAACAAAGATAAAAAAGAGAATGGTCCCAAATAAAATCACAAAGGAAAAGAGAAATAACAACCAACACTAGAGAAATACAAACGATTATAAGAGAACATTATGAAAAATTATATGCCAGCAACCAAGAACCTGGAAGAAATAGATCAATTACTGGAAATATATAACATAGCAAAAATGAAGAAGGAAGAAATAAGAAACTTGAACAGACAGATAACCAGCAAAGAATTTGAATCAGCATTCAAGGATCTCCCGACCGTAGACGCTTAGATCAATAGAACAGAATGGAAATCCAAAACAAGATACAAACCTGTAACTCTATGATCCATTAATCGACAACAAGGCAGGAAGGAATATCCAAAGTCACAAAGACAGTCTCTTCAACAAACCCTAACCCTGACCGCAGGATAAGAACAAATGGTGTTGGGAAAACCAGGCAGCCACATGCAGAAGAATGAAACTGGACCACTTTCTTATACGATATATATAAAAAATAAATTCAAAATGGATGAAAGACCTAACTGTGAGACCTGAAACCATACAAAGAAGAAAAGATATTCAGCAACATCTATGACATTGGCCATTGGATCCTCTTTCTAGATATGCCTCTGAGGTGAGGGAAACAAAAGCAAAAATCCTATTGGGACTTCATCAAATTGAAAAGTTTCTGCAAAGTGAAGGAAACAACCAAAGCTAAAAGGCAACATACAGGAGGAGGGGCAAGATGGAGGAAGAGTAGGGTCTCCAAGTCACCTGTACCCACCAAATTACCTAACTAACCTTCAAATCATCCTGAAAATCTACGAATTCTGCCTGAGATTTAAAAAGACACCAGATCGAATGCTACAGTATGAAAAGTTTGCGCATCTATCAAGGTAGGAAGACGGGGGAAAAGAAATAAAGAAACAAAGGGCATCCAAGGGGAGGGGTCCTGCGAAGATCCAGGCTATGGCCACAGCAAGTGCCCCCCAGTCAGGAGAGCTCTGTCCCAGAGACGCAGGAGCTGAACCAACCTTCCAGGGTGGAATTGGGTCCGCAGGGAGTCAGCGCAGGACCTTGGAGGGCGGGGATGCCCTCGGGCTCCCTGGGACACTAACAGACACCTGCATTCCCAAGAGAGTCCACTGAGCTCACTAAGGGGTACACGGCACATGCATTGACCCTGGAGCAGCTCCAAGGGGCTCGGGCGGTGGCTCTGTGCTGAAGGGGCTGCACGAACCTGGGAGGGGCTTGGCTGCGGCGCCTAGGGCAGAGGAAAAGGCTCCGGGCAGAGGGGGCTGTGAGGCTCCAGGAGCAGCTCAGTGGGGCTGGGGAGGCGGTTTGGTGGAGAGGCGGCTGCACGGCCGGGAGCTCGAATCCAACAGTGCAGGCCCCGGAGGACAGGACTCCGGTACACAGCCCAGGATCTGGCCTCGCCTGAGACAGGCAGAGGCCGGGGGGGCCCAGGACCACAAGGACCCTCCTGCCCAGAGCTGAGCAGATCAGAGGCCCTGCCCCGGAGCCTCCTGAACTGTCAGACGGACTGCTCCGGAGTAACTGGGGGGCTGAATCCAGGTTTCCAGAGCTGGCCTCTGCCCATGGGATTGTTCCTCCTGGGGTCTCACGGGGTTAACAACCCCCACTGAGCCCTGCAACAGGCAGGGGGCAGATCAGCTCCCCAAAGGGCTAACACCTGAAAATCAGCATAACAAGCCCATCCCCCAGAAGACCAGCTAGACGGACAAGTTCCAGGGGAATTCAAGGGACTTAAAGTATACAGAATAAGAAGATACTCCCCAATGTTTTTTTTTTCATTTCTGATTGCTTCCCCCAACCTTTTCCCCCTTTCTTTCTTTTTCTTTCTCTTTTTATTCTTTTTTCCTTCTTTCTTCCTTTATTCTTTTTTCTTTCTCTTTTCTTTCCTTCTTTCTCTCCTCTATTTTTCTCCTTTTCCCAATACAACTTGTTTTTGATCACTGTGCACTGAGCAAAATGACTAGAAGGAAAACCTCACCTCAAAAGAAAGAATCAGAAACAGTCCTCTCTCCCACAGAGTTACAAAATCTGGATTACAATTCAATGTCAGAAAGCCAATTCAGAAGCACTATTATACAGCTACTGGTGGCTCTAGAAAAAAGCATAAAGGACTCAATAGACTCATGACTGCAGAATTTAGATCCAATCAGGCAGAAAGTAAAAATAAATTGAATGAGATGCCATCCAAACTAAAAGTCCTAACGACAAGGGTTAATGAGGTGGAAGAACAAGTGAGTGACATAGAAGACAAGTTGATGGCAAAGAGGGAAACTGAGGAAAAAAGAGACAGACAATTAAAAGACCAGAAAGACAGATTAAGGGAAATAAACGACAGCCTGAGGAAGAAAACCTTACGTTTAATTGGGGTTCCAGAGGGCGTCGAAATGGACAGAGGTCCAGAATATGTATTTGAACAAATCCTACCTGAAAACTTTCCTAATCTGGGAAGGGAAACAGGCATTAAGATCCAGGAAATAGAGAGATCCCCTCTAAAATAAATAAAAACCGTCCAACACCTCCACATTTAATAGTGAAGTTTGCAAATTTCAAAGATAAAGAAAAGATCCTTAAAGCAGCAAGAAACAAGAAATCCCTGACCTTTATGGGGAGGAGCATTAGGGTAACAGAAGACCTCTCCACAGCGACCTGGCAGGCCAGAAAGGGCTGGCAGGATATATTCAGGATCCTAAATGAGAAGAACATGCAACCAAGAATACTTATCCAACAAGGATCTCATTCAAAATGGAAGGAGAGATAAAGAGCTTCCAAGACAGGCAGGAACTGAAAGAATAAGTGACCTCCAAACAAGCTCTGTAAGAAATTTTAAGGGGGACTCTTAAAATTCCCCTTTAAGAAGAAGTTCAGTGGAACAATCCACAAAAACAAGGGCTGAATAGATATCATGATGACACTAAACTCATATCTGTTGATAGTAACTCTGAATGTGAACGGGCTTAATGACCCCATCAAAAGGCGCAGGGTTTCAGACTGGATAAAAAAGCAGAACCCATCAATTTGCTGTCTAAAAGAGACTCATTTTAGACAGAAGGACACCTACAGCCTGAAAATAAATGTTTGGAGAACCATTTACCATTCAAATGGTCCTCAAAAGAAAGCAGGTGTAGCCATCCTTATATCAGATAAACTAAAATTTACCCCGAAGACTGTAGTGAGAGATGAAGAGGGACAGTAAATCATACTTAAAGGATCTATCCAACAAGAGGACTTAACAATCCTCAATATATTGCCCCATATGTGAGAGCTGCCAAATATTTAAACCAATTAATAACCAAAGTGAAGAAATACTTAGATAATAATACACTTATACTTGGTGACTTCAATCTAGTTCTTTCTACCCTCGATAGGTCTTCTAAGCACAACATATCCAATGAAACGAGAGCTTTAAATGATACACTGGACCAGATGGATTTCACAGAAATCTACAGAACTTTACATCCAAACTCAACTGAATACACATTCTTCTCAAGTGCACATGGAACTTTCTCCAGAATCGACCACATACTGGGGCACAAATCGGGTCTGAACCGATACCAAAAGATTGGGATTGTCCCCTGCATATACTCAGACCATAATGCCTTGAAAGTAGAACTAAGGTATCCCTGAGTGGTGCAGCAGTTTGGCGCCTGCCTTTGGCCCAGGGCGTAAATATGGAGACCCGGGATTGAATCCCACTTCGGGCTTCCGGTGCTAGAAGCCTGCTTCTCCCTCTGCCCGTGTCTCTGCCTCTCTTTTTCTCTCACTGTGTGACTATCATAAATTAAAATTAATAATAAAATAATGAAAAAAAGAAATTAGAACTAAATCACAACAAGAAGTTTGGAAGGAGCTCAAACACGTGGAGGTGAAGGATCATCCTGCTAAAAGACGAAACGGTCAACCAGGAAATTAAGGAAGGATTAAAAAGATTCATGGAAACTAATGAGAATGAACATACAACCGTTCAAAATCTTTGGGATGCAGTAAAAGCAGTCCTAAGGGGGAAATACATCACAATACGAACAGGTGCAGCCAATGAGGAAAACACTGTGGAGGGTCCTCGAGAAGTTAAAAAAAGGGGATCCCTGGGTGGTGCAGTGGTTTGGCACCTGCCTTTGGCCCATGTCGCGATCCTGGAGACCCGGGATCGAATCCCACGTCGGACTCACAGTGCATGGATCCTGCTTCTCCCTCTGCCTGTGTCTCTGCCTCTCTCTCCATGACTATCATAAAAAAAATAATAAAAGAAGTTAAAAATAGAGCTACACTACGATTCCAAAATTGCAGAGCTAGGTATTTACCCCGAGGATACAAAAGTCATTTAGTAGTTTCAAAGAGGGACACGCAGCCCAGTGTTTGTAGCAGCATTATCAACAAGAGCCAAACTGTGGATACAGCCCAGATGCCCATCGACTGATGAATGGGCAGAAAGGTGTGGTAAATATACACACTGCGACATCACTCAGTCATCAGAAGGGATGAAATGAAGCCATTTACAATGACGTGGGAGAAGTGGAAAGGACTTATGCTAAATGAACTCAGTCAGTCAGAGAAAGACAGATACCAAATACCATACAATTGCATTCAAATGTGAATTTTAAGAAACCAAACAAACTGGCAAAGGGGCAGAGGGGGGGATGACAGAAGCAAACAAAAAAAAAAACACACTCTTTTTTTTTTTAATTTTTATTTATTTATGATAGTCACAGAGAGAGAGAGAGAGAGGCAGAGACACAGGCAGAGGGAGAAGCAGGCTCCATGCACCGGGAGCCCGATGTGGGATTCGATCCCGGGTCTCCAGGATCGCGCCCTGGGCCAAAGGCAGGCGCCAAACCACTGCGCCACCCAGGGATCCCAAAAAACACACTTTTTTTTTTTTTTTATTGGTGTTCAATTTACTAACATACAGAATAACACCCAGTGCCCGTCACCCATTCACTCCCACCCCCCGCCCTCCTCCCCTTCTACCACCCCTAGTTCGTTTCCCAGAGTTAGCAGTCTTTACGTTCTGTCTCCCAAAAAACACACTCTTAACCACAGAGAATAAACTAATAAATACCAGAGATGTGGGGGGGATGGGGAATCAGGGGATGGGGATAGTGGAGGGCACCTGTGACCAGTACCAGGCATTCTATCCAAGGGTTGAATCACTATGTGGTAAGCCTGAAACTATATTATACTATACCTCCAGCCCCTAGGGGAGGTGGGTGTTAGGCGGGGAGGGTTCAGGAAGATATGGGCCCGCATCCACGCGGACAGGAGCCCCTGAGCAACCTCAGGACTTGCGGGGAGGCTTCAGGAAAATGTGGCACCGCGTCCACTCTGGCAGGAGCTCCTGGGCCCCTCAGGACATAAGTTGAGACATCTGGAAGCTGGGGGCCGCATTCATGGTTACAGGAACCCCGGCCTCCTCAGAACCCTCGGTGACGCTCTGGAAGGACTTGGGGCCACATGGACACAACAGGACACTGACTTCCTCAGGACCCCCGGTGTAGACTTTGGGAAATATGGGGATGTGTCCATGCGGACCAAAGACCCCAGCCTTGTCAGAGCCTGTGGTGAGGCCTAAGAAAGATGTGGATGCCGAATCCACACTGACAGGTTTCTCCGGCCTCCTCAGGATGCACTGTGAAGGATTGGGATGATTTGAGGCCACGTCCATGCTGACAGGAGGAGCCCCCAGCCTCCTCAGGTCTTATGGTGAGGCTGAGGAAAATGTGGGGCCACGTCAAGACTGAGAGGACCCCCGTCCTCCTCAGGACCTGCACTTTGGCTTCGGGAAACATGAGGCTCCATCAAGGCTGACAGGAACCCACAGCCTCCTCAGGATGCGCGGTGAGTTTTCAGGGGATGTGGGGCCATGTCCAGGCTGACGGGAGCCCCGGCCTCCTGAAAACCTGCTGTGAGGCTTCCAGAGGATGTGAGGCATACTCCACGGTGACAGGAGACCCGGTGTCCTCAGGACACGCTATGACTCTGGAACACGTGGGGCCACGTGCGCACTCACAGGAGCCCAGCTTCCTCAGGACCCCCTAGAGGACTCTGGAGGCGCCGTTGGGGGCCACGTCCACATCAGAAGAGACTACTCAGAACCACAGGGTAAGTGAATGGGTAGAATGAATGATAGGATCAGGGGAGGGGAGTCAGTTGGTGGTTAGGCTTAGGTTGGATGTTAGGGGTTAGTGATTATGCTTATGGTTACAGATTAGAGGTTAGGGTGAGGGATAAGGATAAGGGTCACAGTTTAGGAGTTAGGATGGGGGTTTGGGTTCCGGACAGGATTAGTGTTAAGGTTAGGGTTAAGATTTTAGGGATTAGGGGGATCCCTGGGTGGCACAGCGGTTTGATGCCTGCCTTTGGCCCAGGGCGCGATCCTGGAGACCCGGGATCAAATCCCACGTCGGGCTCCTGGTGCATGGAGCCTGCTTCTCCCTCTGCCTATGTCTCTGCCTCTCTCTCTCTCTCTGTGACTAGCATAAATAAATAAAAGTTTAAAAAAAAAAGATTTTAGGGATTAGGGCAGGAGGTTAGGAGTTGGGGTTTGGGTTATGGTTAGATTTAGGGTTGGGCTAGGTTTGCAGTTAGGGTTAGGGGTTAGGGTGTGAGTTAGGGTTAGGGTTAGGGGTTAGAGTTAAAGTTAGGACTAGGTTTAAGGTTAGGGCGAGGGTTAGTTTTAGGATAGGGGTTAGGGCTAGGATTAGTGTTAGTGTTTGGTTAGGGGTTAGGTATAGGGTCAGGTCAGGGTCAGGGTACGGTTTTGGAAAAGGGTAAGAGAGGGTTCAGCAGTGGGTTAGGGATTAGTTTTAGGGTACGGGTTAGGGTACACTTTGGGGTATGAGATAGGATTAGTATTAGAGGGTTAGTTTTAGGGTATAGGTAAAGGTTAGGAATAGAATTTGAGTACATTAAGTTAAGGTTATTGGTAGAGGTTAGGGTTAGGGTTAGATTTAAGTTAAGGGTCACGGTTAAGGGTTTAGAATAGGTTTAGGAGTTAGGGTGAGGGTAGGCAGGAAGGTTCAGTAAATGTGTTTCGGTCTTTGGGTTTGTGTTTGGTTTTTGATTAGTGATAGTTCTTTTTTTTTAATTTTTATTTATTTATGATAGCCACAGAGAGAGAAAGAGAGGTGGGTGGGAACCTAATTCAAGTTAAACTTTAAAATAATAATTGGTAGTATTGATGAAATATGTGTGCACTAGAGATAAAATCAGAAAGGCAACTGAAAATCCAAATAAAGAGTCTTTAGAGCCTCAAATACCCTCCTTACCTCAGCTCGGGAGAAGACTGCCATGCCTATTCTCACCCAAGTAAAAGCCTGGATTTTGATTCTCTGGGGAGGCCACTGACTTGGTGGAGTCAGGCTATCTTTGAGCCCAAAACCTAAATAGAGTGCATAAAACTAAACTGCCCAAGATACTAGGAGTCCCAATGCAAGCACATGCCAAGACCCAAACTAACCATACACAGACATAACCCTAACCCTACACTTAATCCTAATGTTAACCTAACCCTTAAACAAGACCTATCACTAGTCGAAAACCAAACACAAACCCCAAGACCGAAACACATTCACTGAACCTTCCTGCCAACCCTCACCCTAACTCCTAAACATCGGTTCACCTAAACTGAGGTTTCCTTAACCCTGAACCCTACGTTAAATCTAACCTGAACCCTAACCTCTAACCGTACGTAACCTTAAAATAAGGTATTCAAATCCTATTCCTAATCTTAACCTGTACCATAACACTAACCCTCTAATACTAATCCTATCTCATACCCCAAACTGTACCCTAACCCGTACCCTAAAACCAACCCCTAATACACTCCCTAACCCTATATCTGACCCTTTTCCAAAACCGTACCCTGACCCTGACCTTACCCTAACCCTAACCCCTAACCAAACCTTAACCCTAACCCTAGCCCTAACCCCTATCCTAATCCTAACCCTCGCCCTAACCCTAAACCTAGCCCTAGCTTTAACTCTAACCCTTAACTCAAACCCCTAACTCTAACCCCTAACCATAACTCACACCCTAACCCCTAACCCTAACTGCAAACCTAAGCTCAACCCTAACTCTAACCATAACACTAACCCCAACTCTGAACCTCATGCCCTAATCCCTAAAGCCTAAACCCTAACCCTAACACCAAATCCTGTCCCTAGCCCTAACCCACATCCTAACTCCTAACCACTGACCCTTACCCTTATCCCTCACCCTAACTTCTAATCCATAACCATAAGAATAATCACTAACACCTAACATCTAACGTAAGGCTAACCACCAATTGCCTCCCCTCCTTTGACCCAACCATTCATTCTACCCATTCACTTACTCTGTGATTCTGAGGAGTCCCTTCTGATATGGACGTGGCCCCCAATGGCACTTCCAGAGTCCTCCAGGGGGTCCTGAGGAAACCAGGCTCCTGTGAGTGTGCACATGGCCCCACATGTTCCTGAGCCATAGTCAGTGGGTCCTGAAGACGCAGGGTCTCCTGTCACTGTGGACTATGCTTCACATCCTCTGGAAGCCTTGCAGCAGGTCCTCAGGAGGCCGGGGGCTTCTGTCAGCCTGGACATGGCCCCACGCCACCCAGAACACTCACCGTGGGTCCTGAGGAGGCTGTGGGCTCCTGTCAGCAAAGACCCAGCCTCATATATCCCAAAGCCAAAGTGCAGGTCCTGAGGACAACGGGGGTCTTGTCAGTGTTGAGGTGGACCCACATTTTCCTCAAACCTCACCATAAGCCCTGAGGAGGCTGGGGGCTCCTGTCAGCATGGACGTGGCCCCAAATCTTCCCAAAACTTCACAGTGCATCCTGAGGAGGCCAGAGATTCCTGTCAGTGTGGATGCAGCACCCACATCTTTCTTAGGCCTCACCAGAGGCCCTGACAAGGCTGGGCTCTTCTGTCCGCATGGACGCATCCCCATATTTCCCGAAGACTACACCAGGGGTCCTGAGGAAGTCAGCGTCCTGTTGTGTGGACGTTACCACACATACTCCCGAATTGTCACCGATGGATCTAGGAGGCTGCGGCTCCTGTCATCCTGAATGCGGCCCCCAGCTTCCAGAAGCCTCAACTTATATCCTGAGGGGCCTGGGAGTTCCTGCCAGAGTGGACGCAGTGCCACATCTTCCTGAAGCCTCCCTGCGGGTCCTGAGGCGGCCCAGGGGCTCCTGTCAGCCTGGATGTGGGCCCACAATTTCCTGAAGCCTCCACGTGGGTCCTGAGGCGGCCAAGTGCTCCTGTCAGCGTGGACGCGGTGCCACATCTTCCTGAAGCCTCCCCGCAGGTCCTGAGGTGGCCCAGGGTCTCCTGTCAGCGTGGATGTGGGCCCACAATATCTTGAAGCCTCCCCGCGAGTCCTGAGGCAGCCCAGGGTCTCCTATCAGGGTGTATGCGGGCCCACATCTTCCAGAAGCCTCACTGCGGGTCCTGAGGAGACCCGGGCTCCTGTCAGCGTGAACGCAGCCCAATGTCCCCCTTTAGACTCCCTGAGCGACCTGAGGAGGCTGCGGCTTATCCGGGTCGATGCGTCCCCATGTCCTCCTCAGGCCTCCCCAGCACAGGCTGGCTCCTGTTAATGCTGGCAGAGGAGGCCTACTGCACATGCGGGTCCCCTGGGTGGGGCCTGGTCTCGGGTGCCCCCTTTGGGATGCTAGGCACTGCAGGAAGCTGTGTAGGAGGTGGCTTGCTGGTGCACGGGGTGGCACCTGCCTCCTTCCAGGCTCCAGCTGTGGCCTGTTAGCATCGGAAATATCTCACTGAAATGGAGCCCAACACCCGCCTTCCCCAGAAATACTTAAGGACAAGGAGTTGGAGCCCACAGACCGCAAAATGAAATGTGGACCAGAATTTGAGCAAGTCCTGCAAAACTCACTCAACTCTCTTCCACTGTGGGTGGGAACGCGGGCTGGTTCAGCCACCCTGGAAACAGTGTGGAGGCTCCTCAGGAAGGTACAAATAGAGCCGCCCTGCAACCAGCAGGTGCAGGGACAGGAGCTGACTTCGAAGATAATGATGCAGTGAGACTCAGGACATCTGTACCCCAATGTCCACAACAGCCGTGTCCACAGTAGTCACACTGTGTGAGGAGTCTCGGTGCCCTCAGGCAGATGATGTATAAAGAGGATGGGAGATAGGTGATGGTCATAGAGAGAGGAACGGTACTCAGCTATCAAAGAGAAGGAAATCTTTCCATTTGCAATGACGTGGATAGAACTAGAGAAATCATGTTAAGTGAAATAAGTCAGTCGGGAAAGAGAATGACCGTGGGGTGTCATTCATAGGTGGAATTAAAGAAGCAAAGCAGATGAACATCTGTGAAGGGAAGGAAAAACAAATAAGATGAAAAAAGATGCAGGAAATACAGACTCTTAATTATAGGAAAAAAATGAGGGTCGCTGGAGGGTCGGGGACAGGTGAGGGGATCACAGGGAACCAGCATGAAGGAGGGCATGTGATGTCATGTGCACTGCTGTTATCTCCAACTGGTGAATCCCTGAATTCTTCCTCTGAAAGTATAATACACTATACGTTAATTAATTGGGTTTAAATTAAGTTAAAAAAATCAGTTGTATCAGAGCACAATTCTTTCTGGACTCTCTGTTCTGCTCCTTCAGCTTATGTCAAGAACACCACCCTTGACTCTGGTTTGTTTAAGTAGACTCCATGCCACGTCCATGGCCCAGCCCAGGGCTAGAACTCAGGACCCCAAGGTCAGGACAGGAGATGAGGTCAGGTGTCGAATGCTTAACCGACAGAGCCAGCCAGGGGCCCGAGAACAACACTGCTATAACCTGTGTCTCTGTGACATCGTTTGAAATAGGAAAGTGCTATGTCCCACTCTGTCCTGCTTCTCCAATACTGATTTGCTCTCCGGGGTCATTTGTGGGGGCAGATGGATGTTAAGGTTTTTTTTTTTTTCCTATTTCTAAGATCTGCCACCATGATTTTGATACGAATGACATTGAAACTGAGGGTGGCTTCAGGAACTGCGGACATTTTCCAAGATGAGGCTCCCACCCCACAAGCCCAGGAAGGCCTCCCAGAGCCTGGTATGGCTCAGTGCACAAGTCTTGTGCTCCTTTGGTTCAGTCTCATTATTTATTCTCTGTGATGCTCCTGAGAAGGGAGTAACGTCCTTCATTTCCTTCCTGAGTGCTCATTGCCAGGACACAGCAAGGCTACTCTGCTATGTAGGGTCAGTTTGTGTCCCCTGACTTTACTGAACTCACTCGTTAGTTCTAAGAGGCTTGGTGGAGGCTCTCGAGTTTCCTGTTTCTAGTAAAACATCTTCAGCATATAGGGACAGTGTGAGTTCCCCTTCCAGTTGTGGAACCTTTGCTGTTTACAGCTTAATGCCCTAGAAAGTCCCACAATAGAATAAAAACTGAGTCCAGGCAAAGGGCAGGAAGCACCTATTAAAATGAGAACAGAGCTCAATGCCCTAGAAGGCCCCATGTCAAAATGTAAACAGAACTTGAGGAATTGCTCCAGCTCTCCTGGAGGTCCCGAGACCAGCCCTTAAAACTAAGCTAAAACCCATCTCGGGGTCCAAGTCCCTGCTCCGCTATGTCGGGTGCACTTAGACACAAGCTCGAGCTTGTAAATAAACCCTCGTGTGTTTGCATCGGTGTCAGCTTCTCGGTGGTATCCCAGATTCCCAATTTTGGGCAAAACAGTCTGAGATAAAAAATCAAAACCAAAAGAAGCTCAGATGCACGCAGAGTAAAAGCAGGGTTCTGAGAGAAGCAGCGGAGACCCGGGGGGTTGGCGGCTCTTCTGTTGAGGCCCCTGCAGATGGGGGGGGGGATGCTCAGCCCCAGAGTCAGAGGACCCAGCGTCCCCACCCGCATCCCGCCCATCAGCGCGGAGTCTAAGGGAGCAGCACAGCGCCGCCCACTGGAGGCCAGAGGCGATGACACCCACCCAGCCTCTGACCCGCAGGTGCATCTCCCAGGCAGATGTGCACCTGAGAATCAGCGCCAAGGCCCTTCCCGAACCCTGCACAGACCACTCAATGCCACCAAGTTTTCAGACTACAGAGACAGCAGAGCCTCAGCTCTGCCTGGAAAGTAGGGTGTAGCTTCCTTTGTACTTTGTGCTTTATTTTCATTTATTTTCTTTGATTCTATTTTATTAATTGCTTAATTTAATTTTTATGTATGTACCTTATATATTTCTTACTTTTACTACCATGGTACTTTAATTCTGTTTCTTATTTTGGGATTTAGAATCTTTAACAAGCAGGCCAAAATAATCTGGTGTTTTTTTTTGGGGGGGGGAGGGTAGTTGTTATTGTTTTTCTTGGTTTTCCTTTTTCTTCCTTCTTTCTTTTCTGAAAAAAAATTGTGAGATGGAGAAATTCAACTCCATAAAATAACATGAAGTAGTACTCACAGCCAGGAAGTTCATCAATACACATATATGATGTCTAACTACAGTTTAAAACAATGATTATAAAGATAGCATCTGGGCTGGAAAAAGAGCACAGAAGAAAACTAGAGAATCCCTTACTGTAGAAATAAAAGAACTAAAATCTAGTCAGGCCAATGATAAAAATGCTATAACTGAGATGCAGTCCCAAGTGGATGCCTTCAAAACAAGAAAGGTTATGGACCACAAAGGCAGACATAGGGAACTCAGCCACTTATTAAAACAATAACATTCATATCATAGGAGACTCAGATGATGAAGAGAGAGAAAAGGTGGGCCTTGCTCAGCCATTAGAAACGACAAATACCCACCATTTGATTCAACGTGGATGGAACTGGATGGTATCATGCTGAGTGAAGTAAGTCAATCGGAGAAGGACAAACATTGTATGTTCTCATTCACTTGGGGAATATAAATAAGAGTGAAAGGGAATGTAAGGGAAGGGAGAAGAAATGTGTGGGAAATATCAGAAAGAGAGGCAGAACATAAAGACTCCTAACTCTAGGAAATAAACTAGGGGTGATGGAAGGGGAGGAGGGCGGGGATGGGGGTGAATGGGTGACGTGTACTGAGGGGGGCACTTGACGGGTTGAGCACTGGGTCTTATTCTGTATGTGGGCAAATTGAACACCAATTAAAAGTAAATTTATTATTTAAAAAAAGTTTGAAAGAAAGAAAAAGTGGCATATGGTTGACTCAGTCAGTTAACCTTCAGCCTTAGGCTCAGATCATCATCCAGGTCCCAAGGCAGCTCCCTGTTCAGCAGGGAACCTGCTTGTCCTTCTCCATCTGCCCTTCTCGGTCATGGTTTTTCTCTCCTCTCTCTCTCAAATAAATAAATAACATCCTGAAAAAGAAACAAACAAACAAACCCAGAAGGAAGAGAAATCTCCCATGTAGAATAATTTCAAAGAAGTTGTGCAGACATTCCACCCTCAAGTTGATTAGCATAGCCTCCCACTCTTATGTGTCAAATACACATAGTAACTTCCTTCTACAAAATATAATACGAAAATCTTAATATAAAAATGATAATAAATAATAATAATAATAAAAAGAATCATTTTACTATGGAGAAAGCTGACAAACACTACCTCAGCAAGATGATCAGATCAATACTAAGACTGATAAATCATGTTGATAATATCTATCCTTTATATAATAAAAATGGTATTATCTCTCTGTATATAATCCACAAAAACCGTTCAATCATGAGATAAACAACAGACATGTCCCAACTGAGGTATATTTTACAAAATACTCTACTTCTCAAAGTGTTCCAGTTCAACAACAACAAGGAAAGGCTGAAAGACTGTCACAATCCAGAGGAGCCTAAGAAAACATGAGGACAAATGGAATGGGATATGAGTAATGGTAACTTAGCAAAAACTAAGGAAATCTGAATAAAATATGGTCTTTGGTTAATGCGACTATTTTAATATTGATTCATTAGCTAATACTTGTACCGCACTAATATACCACCACAGTCATATCCCTGCCCCACACCATCCACCCCCACACCATCGGCCCCCAGAAGGACCCAGTGGAGCTGCCCGGTGGGACATGCTCAGCCTCCCCAGGGTTCTCTGCATACCCTGCTCCCATCAGAAGCCGGATTGTCCCATAGAGAACCCAGGGGTTGCAGGGAGGAGGGAAGGCAGGGATCCCCGAAATGGTGGGTGCAGGTGAGTGGAGAAGAGGACACATTGGGCCCTGCCTCCGCTCACTGTCCCTCCTGGAGGGCGGGCACACCCTGCACAGGACACCAGCCCCTAACCCAGAGGGATCTGGGCTGACCTGGCTCCGCGATCTGTGGGGGCTGAGTTGATTTGAGGCCCCCCCAGGCCCAACACAAAGACTAATGGGATCCAGGCCCCCATGGTCCTGGCTAGCCCTGGATTCTGGCCCAGGGTGAGCCAGCCCTCTCAAAGCTGGATGTGGCCTCCTGGGCCCTGGGCGTGCCCCACAGATCCAGGTCACTGACCTAGGGCAGGCCGTGGGATCCCGGGACACCCCAGAGTGGGGACAGGATGGATAGGCCATTTGGCCCCACTCCAGGAGGCAGGCTCCTCCAGGTATTGGGGCCCAGAGGGTCCAAGGCCGGGGTCCAGCTGCCCTGCGGGGGCCCAGTGCAAGAGCCCATGAGCTGCAGGTCCAGGTCATCTCTGCTGTCCTCAAAACAGTCACTCACTCAGGCTGAAATCTCAGGACAAATGCCCCCACCCAGAGTCCACACATGCTCCCACGATGTGGACTCTAGCACCCGCCCCCCCCCACACCGTGGGATTCTTGCCCTCCCCTAAAGGACAGAAAGGTCTCCCTCCCCAAGGGAAGGCGCGCAATAGGCTCTGAGCCTGTTTGCTGTAGAAATCAATAAAGTGCTGTGGTGCGAAAATGCACAGCCAGGTCATTTCTGTGTTTCCCAGAACTCTGTGCATGGGGTGTGGAGAGACACCCAGAGAGGAGGAGGGGGCACCATCCAGACCCCAAACAGATCCTGCAGGGGCGCCACCAGGTAAACACAGCTGATGTCCCCATGTGCCTTACAGGGGCGGCCAGACGCCAGGGTCAGGACCCACAGACTTTACTGGGACTCAGGCTCTGCCCCCCGGGCTAGGAGGGGCTGGGACAGAGTGACAGCCAGGGAGCTTCAGGTCACCAGGGTCTGTGAACAGCGACGTGGGAGGTCTGTGCTCCCTTTGTCCAGAGGGCTGCGGATGGCCAAGTTCCGGGGCACTTCCTCCCCTCCCCGCATCCCTGTGCATGTCTGCCTGGGGCACAGAGGGCCTGTGGGGCGGTCAGCGTGGCCCTGGAACGGATGCCAGGACACCAGGCCCTGGTGTTGTGCCCAAGATTGCAAATCAGGGAAACCACTAAGGAGCCCACACTGATGGAAACTCCCGAGGGTTTCTTTACAAGCTGGAGCTTGGGTCTAATTGCACCTGACACAGCGGATCAGGGACGTGGATCCCAAGACTAAGAGGAGCAGGGACGTGGATCCCAAGACTAAGAGGCATAGCAGCTTTATAGGGGCTAGTGGCCCATGGGATACGCAGAAAGTTCCACAATCATGCCAGTCCACACGCTGGTGGCTGACTGAATTACACCTTACCCTATAGTATCCACTTGAGCTGGCCTATTACTTTGGTCAGAATCGTCGCACAGTTTTGGGGGGCACAAAGCAGCGTTACATTGTTATGAGCCGATTTCCAATTAGGGTGTCCCCAGAGGCCTGACTAGGGTGGGGCAGTGCCTTAAGCAATAAGCAGGTCATGTGGGGGTCATAAGGGAGGTGGCGGGTGTAGCACAAAATAGAATCAGTCCTATCCTGCTTGTCCAGAGGTAGGGGATTTTTGTTAACTTTCCTGGGTCCCACACTTGCAGCTCACGAACCTGGGCCACCCTCACCTGGTGGACTCAGACTGCACACCTTGTGGTGCTGGATCTCTTACACCAGCGTGTGGAGAGCACCTTCCTCGCCCTAGTGAGTAGGGGCTGGGTGAGCATGGGGCTTGCCAGAAGCCCAGGCAGCACAGGGGACCGAGAATCCCAGCCCTGACCCCAACTCGACTCCCACACACAGGCAGCAACAGGGCTTTCCGCCATGGGCAGTCAGGTCCTCAGGATCTCCCCACAGGGTGGCGCTGAGGTCCGGCTTCCTGCTGGAGAGAAGCAGCCAGCGCTCAGTGGGATCCCCTGCCTGACATGGGAATTTGGCCAAGTCAGATGTTCCAGCTCAGCTGACCCTGCAGCAGAATCACTGCAGGAGGGAGCCCCGAGTCGGAAAGGAGAACCTAGCTATCTGCCCAGCGCCAGCACAAGAAATGATGTTGTGCCAACCATTTTGGCATTTGGGTGACCCAGCCAGAGGATCAGATAGCTGCACATGATATCTGCCTCTGATAGACACACACACACACCCAAAACCAACAAATTCGGAATCCCCCCAATGTTGTCAAACAGCAGCCGATGGTTACATACACGACGCTGTGGTCCCCAATAGGATACATAGAAGTCGCTATAAACCATGACTGCAGAGGTACTGGAGGCACAGAGATGTGCCTGCTGGGTTTCAAAAAGGAGCACAGAGAGGCAGAACGCATCCTACGGAGGGGGTGCCCCTCCTAGGAAAGGACACCAGGTCCCTGTGTAGGCTATGGATGGATCTGTCCTCCTCTCTTTCAGCTTCTGGTTTTCCTCCTCTTTTGTTCTTCCTAATTCTAGTTTAGCCTCCACCCTGCATCCAAGACAATGACCAAAGAGGCTTCGTTATGACATCGCATCCTAAAAGGAGGCAGAGCTTTGGCTACCGAGTTCAGAAATGGTCATTGCCTAGGTGTATGCTGATCCCCTGAACTCGTGGCTTCACGGCTCTTCTCTCCCTGCAGAATGAGGGGAACCACAGGTCTTACAATGAAAGACGCCCACTTCCACTCGGGCGGGACTATCCTTTCTGGAGGACGTCATCTGGGCCAAGTAGTGCAAGCGGGCGATCAAGAATAGTTTGCAGGTGAGACATAAGCAAACACTTACCTTGATTTCATGCTTTATTTGTTCATCCATTTATTATTCTTAAATATTTTCATTTAATGTCCTCTCTATACCCAACATGGAGTTCAAACCCACAACCCTGAGATCAAGATCCCCCAACCAGGCAGCAAGGCACCCCAGTGCCATGTTTCATAACTCTTTGCTTCCTTGCCTATCTCTGCATCCAACTGGAACATTAAGTCCTTGACGGGAAGCTTTAATTACCTCCGAATCCTAGAACGTTCTCACTGTATCCAATCCTAGATTGACATTTACCATTGAATAGCACTTTAAATAAATAGTCAGTAACCTATTGTCAGGACACAGCAAGCCCCACAATAGAATAAAAACTGAGCCAGGCAAATGCAGGAAGCCCCTATAGAACAGATCTCATGATTTGAAGGCCCCATATCAAAATGTAAACGAACTTGAGGAATTGCTCCAGCCTCGGGAGTCCCGAGACCAGCCTTAAAACTAAGCTAAAAACCACCTTGGGTTCCAGTCCCTGCTCCACTTGTCGGGTATCATGACACAAGCTGAGTTTGTAAATAAACCCTCGTGTGTTTGCATCGTGTCAGCTTCTCGGTGGTTTCTCGATTCGCAATCTTGGGCACAAACAGTCTGAGATAAAAAACAAAACCAAAAGAAGCTCGGACACAGGTAGAGTAAGCAGGGTTCTGAGAGAAGACAGCGGGACCGGGGGCTTGGGGCTCTCTGTGGAGGCGCCACTGGATGGGGGGGATGCTCAGCCCCAGAGCCAGAGGCCACGGAGCCCCACCCGCATCCCGCCCATCAGCCCAGCGCCGCCCGCTGGAGCCAGAGGCGATGATCCACCCCCGCTTCTGACCCCCAGGTGCAACTCCAGGCAGATGTGCACCTGAATCAGCGCCCCGGCCCACCCAGACCCCACAGACCATTTATGCCACAAGTTGTCAGATACAGAGAGGCTGCAGGCTTCAGCTCTGCTCGAAGTAGGGTTAGATTCCTTTGTATTGTGCTCTTTTTCATTTATTTCTTGATTCTATTTATTATTATTGCCTAATTTAATTTTATGATGTACCTATATATTCTTACTTTTACTTTCATGGTACTTTAATTGTGTTTTATTTTGGGATTTAGAATCTTTTAAAGCAGCCAAATAATCTGGTGGTTTTTGGGGGGGGGAGGGAGTTGTTATTGTTTTTCTTGGTTTTTCTTTTTCTTCCTTCTTTTTTCTGGAAAATAATGAAATGGAGAAATTTCCTCCATAAAATAACAGAGGAGTACTCACAGCCAGGAAGTTCATCAATACACATATATGATGTCTAAATACAGTTTAAAACAATGATTATAAGATAGCACTGCTGGAAAAAGAGCACAGAAGAAAACTAGAGAATCCCTTACTGTAGAAATAAAAGAACTAAAATCTAGTCAGGCCAACGTTGAAAATGCTATAACTCTGATGCAGTCCCAAGTGGAAGCCCTAAAAACAAGAAACGTTATGGACCAATAAGGCAGATTTGGGAACTCAGCCACTTATTAAAACAAAATATTCATATCATAGGAGACTCAGAAGATGAAGAGAGAGAAAGGTGGGCCTTGCTCAGCCATTAGAAAGACAAATACCCACCATTTGCTTCAACGTGGATGGAACTGGAAGGTATTATCCTGAGTGAGTAAGTCAATTGAGAAGGACAAACATTGTATGTTCTCATTCATTTGGGGAATAAGATAATAGTGAAAGGGAATTAGGGGAAGGGAGAAGAAAGTGTGGGAAATATCAGAAAGAGAGAGACAGAACATAAAGCTCTAACTCTGGGAAAGAACTAGGGGAGTGAAGGGGGGTGGGTGGGGGGTGAATGGGTGACGGGCACTGAGGGGGGCACTAGACGGGATGAGCACTGGGTGTTTATTCTGTATGTGGGCAAATAGAACACTAATAAAAGTAAATTATTATTAAAAAAAGAAAAACAAAAGTGTGGCACTGGGTTGTCAGTCAGTTAAGCTTCTGTCTTAGGCTCGGATCATGATCCAGGTCCCAGGCAGGCTCCCGTTCATCTGGGAACTGCTTCTCCTCTCCCTCTGTCCGCCCACTCATGCTTTTTCTCTCCTCTCTCTCTAAAATAAATAAATAACATCTTTGAAGAAAAAACAATGAAACAAACCTAGAGGAAGAGAAATCTCCCATGTAGAAGAATTTCAAACAATTGTGCAGACATTCACCGTTAAGTTCATGAGCATAGCTTCCCACTCTTATGTGTGCAATACACATAGTAACTTCCTTCTACAAAATATTTATATGAAAACTTAAAATAATAATGCTAATATATAATAATAATCAAAAGAATCAGTTTACTACGGAGAAAGCTGACAAACCTACTTCAGCAAGATGACCAGAACGATGCCAAGACTGATAAATCATGTAGATAGTATCTATTCTTTATTGCATAATGAAAATGGGGTATATCTCTGTATATAATCCACAGAAATATTTAAATCATGATATAAACAACAGACATGTCCCAACTGAGGGAATTTTACAAAATACTCTACTTCTCAAAGTGTTCCAGTCAACAAAACAGGAAAGGTGAAAGACTGTCACAATCCAGGGAGCCTAAGAAAAAAATGAGGACAAATGGAATGTCATTGAGGGGTGGTAACTTAGCACAAAACTAAGGAAATCTGAATAAAGTATGGTTTGGTTAATGCGAATTTATATTGATTCATTAGCTCATATTGTACCGTACTAATATAAGATATCAATAATTGGAGAAATTGAGTGCAAGTGCATGTGAATGCTCTGTACTATCTTCTCAATTTCCCTATAAATCTTTGTTTTTTCCTAATAAATAGATTATTTTGAAAATTGACTTAAATGAATCAGGCTCCAAGTGTAAAGACATTTTAAGAATCGTTGAATTAAACTTTTGCCTTATTCTTAAAGAGTTCCTTCGATGGGAACAAAGTAAGAATTTTATATCAGAAGGAAAGAAAAACAATTATGAACACGTATAATGCCTCCTCAATGAAAAGCAGGAACGGATAATAATAGCAAAATCAGATAAAAATACTTCTTTTAATATAGACACCATACTGCAAGTGCATTTAAAATTAGCAATGCATAACATTTATTTCCTGGACATTTGTCTTCCAAGAGTTCACAGTGTTTCAGTGTCAGTTGAAAAAGGGGAAGAATCTCAGGGAAGAATCCTTCAGATAATAATAGGACCATTGGTAATAATGTCTCTCAGTTTCTTTCCAAATGATAAAGATGCACTTCTAATGAGTGACTGAGCTGTGAAGAAAGAGAAGACAATCCCTCATCCCTCTGATTTACTTGTGTCAGAATATTTTAACCATAGTACTCGGATGGTAAATATCCTTATTAACAGGAAATACATCTCAGATTGGAATCTGAGCAATCAGAAGTGCAGAGAAAAAACACTTTTACTCGCTCTTCATCTTATAAAGAGAAAGGACAGCTTTTGTATGTACAAAGTCAGTTGTCAAGGTAGCCTCAGGGAGTAAGAGTCTGCAGCATCGAATCCCGCTGCACAGCTGGGAGGCCCAGGAGCCAGGTCTTCCTGATCCCAAATCCCTGGGCCTGTCCCCCAACACTGGCTGTCAGGCTGAATTCATTTGCAATTGATCTCTTAGGAGCTCCAGGTAAGGGGGAAGGAGCTAGATAGGATGGGAATGGACGCAAGAGGCCAACAAAACAAAGGCCTTTCCACTTTAAGTTCAGCGTTCGAACACGTCAAGCCATCCCAGGACCTTGTGAAGAAGAGCTGAAATTTACATTACTTCAGTTACAGGAAAAAAACAAAAGTTTACAGCTTATTGCCCTGGAAAGCCCCACAATAGGATAAGAACTGAGCCCACGCCAAGGGCTGGAAACGCCTATTAAAATGAGAACAGAGCTCAATGCCCATGAAGGCCCCATATCAAAATGTAAACAGAACTTGAGGAATTGTTCCAGCCCTTCTGGAGGTCCGTGAGACAAGGCCTTAAAATCAAGCTAAAACCCAACTCGGGGTCCAGGTCCCTGCTCCGCTGTATTGGGTTCGGGTGTACTTGGACACAAGCTCGAGTTTGGAAATCAACCCTCATGTGTTTGCATTGGTATCAACTCCGTAGTGGTTTCTCAGATTCGCAATCTTGGGCACAACAACCCCATGTCCCTTCCCACCTGGGCTGAACCCCTATGCCATCCCACCCAGGATGACCCTCAGTCACCTCCCTGCCAACAACAGCTGGGCACAGGCCCTCACACAGTTCCACGGGCACAGTGGGCACTCCCACCTTCCCTGGCCTCCCAGAGGAAGGAAGGAGGTTTCTGCAAACACACTCCCATGGTTGCCCCAGGGCTCTCTGCCCAGCACAGAAGCTCGTGACAGGTCGGGGTCTGTATCCCTGACACCTGCTCCTCCTCCCCGGTTTTCCCACAGGAAATGAAGGAGGAGGCCCTGGTCTCCTCCTAGGACATCACGCAGGTAGACCTGGACGTCGACAGGACATTCAGCAGTCACATCATGTTTTGGTACTTCTAAAGGGTAAGGTGAGGCTCAGGGGCCAGGTGGGATCGGGCTCCAGGGGAGGACCAGGGGCTTCTGGGTCGGGAACACAGGGTTTCTGAGGCCGGGAGAAGAACAGCAGCCAGCAACACACAGTTGCATGGTAAGGTGCTGGGGATAACCCCCGTGCCCCCTCCCCCGGTGTCTCAGGGATGAGGAGGCCAGTAGGATGGGGGCTCCAGGGGATGCCATGTGAGCTGAACCCCAAAGGTGTGAGGGACGGCCCTCTGAAAAGCAGGGGGCGGGGTTGCGGGCCGTGGGGGGCAGTAAGGGGACCTGGGGGCTGAGTGCATGGCTGTGACTGGAGGAGGACACACATCGATCCGATGAGGGTCGGACGGGTCAGGGTGTCACCCCTTATCAGTGCTTTATTTATTTCTAAATTCTATGCATTTAATTTGAGACAATTTGCAATTTGTAAACATACATAGTATGATGACCCAAGATATTGTCCCCGGTCCAGCCAGGGCCCTGCACTCACCACACGGAGCCACAGGGGCAGGTGTCACAGCAAACCCCAGACTGGGGTCACCTTTATCTGTAGACGTCTCCTTGTGCATCTTAGAGAAAGGGTTTGCCGTGTGTCTGCCAGCCCCCCACCCCATCCTCCCATTTCCCAGAAAACACATCATCCCCCCTACAATCATCATCACCCATGGCATTGCCCCTACACCATCCCCCTCACACACACAAAGCCCCACACAATCCCCACCCACACTATACCTCAACACTATCCCCCCTACACCGGTCCCTACACTCCACCACCATCATACCCATGCCCCCACACCATCCACCACCACACCATCGGCCCTGAGCAAGGAACCTGTGCTGCCAGCTGCCCCCTGTGGCACATGCTCAGCCTCCACGGGGTTCTCTGGATACCCTGCTCCCATCAGAAGCCTGGGTGTTCCAGAGAGTACCCAGGGGTTGCAGGGAGGATGGAAGACAGGGAGCCCCCGACAGGGTGTGTGCAGGTGAGTGGTGCAGAGGAACCACTGTGCCCTGCCTCCGCCCACTGACTCTCCTGGAGCACGGCACACCCTCCACAGGACACCAGGCCCTAACCTAGAGGGACCTGGGCTGACTGGGCACCAGGCTCTGGGGAGCTGGGTTGATTTGAGCCCCCACCAGGCCCAACACAAAGACTAATGGGATCCAGCCCCCCCATGGCCCTGGCCAGCCCTGGATTCTGGCCCCGGGATGAGTGAGCCTTCTCACAGTTGGATGTGGCCTCCTGGGCACTGGGCGTGCCCCACAGATCCAGGTCACTGACCTAGGGCAGACTGGGGGAGCACGGTACCCCCCAGGGTGGGGAGAGGAGGCGTAGGCCGGTGGGCCCCTCCCACACCAGGAGGCAGGCTCCTACAGGTGTTGGGGCCCCAGGGGTCCCGAGGCCGGGGTCCAGCTGCCCTGCAGGGACCCAGCACAGGAACCCATGAGCTGCAGTTCCAGGTCAGCTCTGCTGTCCTCAGAACCGTCTCTCAGGCTGAAACCTCAGGACACACGCCCCCAACCAGAGTCCACACATGCTCCCAGGTGGGGGACTCCAGCACTCGCCCCCTCACTCTGTGTGATTCTTACCCTCCCCTAAAGACAAAAAGGTCTCCTTCCCCAGGGGAAGGCACGCACCCTCTGCTCTGAGCCCGTTTGTTGTACAAATTCAATAAAGTGTTGTGGTGCGAAAATGCACAACCAGCCCATTTCTGTGTCTCCCAGAACTCTGTGTATAGGGCGTGGAGAGACCCCCAGAGAAGAGGAGGTGGCACCACCGAGGCCCCAACCAGCCCATGCAGGGGCCCCGCTGGGCACACACAGCTGACGTCCCCACGTGCCATCCAGGGGTGGCCAGACGCCAGGGTCAGGCCTCACAGACTTTACTGGAGACTCAGCCTCTGCCCCTTGGGCCTGAATGGGCAGGACAGAGTGACAGCCAAGGAGCCTCAGGTCACCAGGGTCTGTGCAAAGTGACCTGAGAGGTCACTGCTCCCTCTGTCCAGGGGGCAGGGACCTGGACGGGTTCCGGGGCACTTCCTCCCCTCCCCGCAACCCGTGCCTGGGTGCCTTGGGCACAGAGGGCCTGCAGGGCAGTCAGCGTGGCTGTGGAAGTGATTTCAGGACAGCAGGCCCTTGTGTTGTGCCCAAGATTGCGAATCCGAGAAACCACCAAGGAGCTGACACCAATGCAATCTCCCGAAGGTCTCTTTACAAGGTGGAGCTTGGGTCCAAGTGCACCAGATACATAGGAGCAGGGACTTGGACCCCGAGACTAAGAGGTGAGGCAGCTTTATAGGGGCCAGCGGATCATGGGATATGCAGAAAGTTGCACAGTCATGTCGGTCCACATGTTGGTGGCCGATTGAATTACACCTTACCCTATAGTATCCACTTGAGCTGGTCTATTACTTTGGTCAGAATTGGTGCACGATTTTGGTGGGCACAAAGCAGGGTTACATTGTTATGAGCCGATTTCAAATTAGGGTGTGCCCAGTGACCTGACTAGGGTGGGGCAGCGCCTTAAGCCATAAGCAGGTCATTTGGGGGTCATAGGGGAGTTGGCGGGTGTAGCACAAAATGGAATCAGTCCTGCTCTGCTTGTCCAGGGGTAGGGGATTTTTGTTAAATTTCCTGGGTCCCACACTTATAGCTCATGCACCTGGGCCACCCTCACCAGGTGGACTCAGCATGCACACCTTGTGGTGCTGGATCTCACACACCAATGTGTGGAGGGCACCTTCCTTGCCCGAGGGAGTAGGGGGTGGGTGAGCATGGGGCTCGCCCTGAAGGACAGTCAGGACTGTCAACCCCCCCCCATCCCCACCCTGACTCCCACATACAGGTAGCCCCATGGCTCCCCGCCATGGGCAGCCGGCTCCTCAGGAGCTCCCCCCAAGCGTGGACCAAATGTCTGGTTCCTTGCTAGAGAGGCACTGGGGAGAAGAGAAGCAGCCAGCGCTTGTCAGGACCCACTGCCGGACATGGGAATGTGGCCGAGCCGGACCTTCCAGCTCAGCTGACTCTCTAGTGGAAAGTCACTGCATGAGCTTCCCACGGGGTGGACAGGAGAGCCCAGCTAGCCACCCAGCACCAGCACCAGAAATGAGGTTTTGCCAACCATTTCGGGGTTTTGGGTTATCCAGCCAGAGGATCCAATAGCTGCACGTGATAGCTGCATGTGATAGAGACACACACACACCAAAACCAGCAAAAGTCGGAATCCCCCCAATGTTGTCAAACAGCAGGCGGATGGTTACATACAAGACACTGTGATCCCCAATAGGATACATGGAAGACGGTATAAACCACAACTGCAGACATTCTGGAGGCACGGAGATGTGCCTGATGTGTTCCAACAAGGAGCACAGAGGGGAAGGAAGCATCTTACGGACAGGGGGCACCTCCTAGGTAAGGACACCAGGTCCCTGTGAAGGCCACAGAGGGTGAGATCTCTCCCCTTCTCTTTGTGCTTCTGGTTTTCCTCCTACATGCCATTTGCCTCAATCATATTAGAAAGAATTTATTTTATGTTTTTAAATTTATTTTTATTGGAGTCCAATTTGTATGAATTCTTTCTTCAGCAAGGGTGTCATTCAGGAAAGAAGGAGAGATAAAGATTTTCCTAGACAGGCAACATATAAAGGAGTTCATGACCACTTAACCAGTCCAGTAAGGAATTTTAAGAGGGACTCTTCTAGTGGGGGGAAAAAGAGACCAAAAGAAACAAAGACTAGAAAGGACCAGAGAAAGTCACCAGAAACACCAACTCTTCCGGAAACACAAAGGCACAAAGTTCATATCTTTGAATAATCATTCTGAAGGGTGATAGACTAAATGCTCCAATCAAAAGATATAGGGTATCAGAGGGGCTTAAGAAACAGGATCCGGGAAGCCTGGGTGGCTCAGGGGTTGAGCCTCTGCCTTTGATTCAGGGTGTAATCCTGGAGTATAGGATCGAGTCCCATATTCTGCTCCTGGTGGGGAGCCTGCTTCTCTCTCTGCCTAATTTTCTGCCCCCCCCCTCTCTCTCTCTCATAAATAAAATCATTATTAAAAAAACAAGATCCATCTGTATGCTGCCTACAAGATGCTCACATTAGACTTATAGACACCAGGAGATTGAAAGTCAGGGGATGGAAAATCATCTATCATGCTAATGGATATCAAAAGAAAGCTGGAGGACCCACACTTATATCAGACAAAGGAGAATTGAAACCTAACCCTGGGGGACACCTGGTGGCTCAGTGGTTGAGCATCTGCCTTCGGCTCAGGGGTGATCCAGGGATCCCAGGATCGAGTCCCATATCGGCCTCCCTTTGTGGAGCCTGCCTTTCCCTCTGCCTATGTTTTGCCTCTGCTTCTCTGTGTATCTCTCATGAATCAATAAATAAAATATTTAAATTTCAAAAAAGAAAGAACAACTAGTATAAGAAGAGATGAAAAAGGGCATTATTTCATAATTAAAAAGACTCTCTATCAAGATCAAACAACTAAATATTTATGCTGCCAACATGGGAGTACCCAAATATAGAAACCAATTAACAGCAACAGTACAGGAACTCACTGATAATAATACAGTGACAGGGGATTTTAACACCCACTTATGGCAATGGACCGATCGTCTATACAGAAAATCAACAGGGTAACAATAGCCTTGACACACTGGACCACAGGGACTCAACAGATAGAGTCAGAACATTTCATCCTAAAGCAGAATACACATTCCTTTAGTTTTTTATTATTTATGATAGCACATAGAGAGAGTGAGTGAGAGAGGGGCAGAGTCATTGGCAGAGCGAGAAGCAGACTCCTTTCACCGGGAGGCCGATTTGGCATTCGATCCCGGGTCTCCAGGATTGCACCCTGAGCTAAAGGCAGGAGCTAAACTGCTGCGTCACCCAGGGATCCCTACACGTTCCTTTCAACTGCACATGGGACATTCTACAGAACAGATATCATGGCCCAAAAATCAGCCCTCAACAGATACAACAGGTACAAAAAGGTTGATATCACACCCTGTACAGTTTTAGACCACGACACTATGAAACTTGAAGTCGACAGTAAGAAAAAAAAAATTGGACAGACCAAAAATACGTGGAGATTATGAACATCCTACTAGAGAATGAATGAAGCAACCAAGAAATTAAATAGGAAATTTAAAACAAATGAAAATGAAAGTATGTTTCTCAAAACCTCTGGGATGTAGCAAAGGCAGTCCTAAGAGGGAAGTACATAGCAGCCTAGCTCAAGAAACAAGACGTCTCCAATACACAACCTAACCCTACACCTAAAGGAGCTGGAAAAGGCATAGCAAACATAGCCTGAAGCCTACAGAAGAAGGGAAAAAATAAAGATGAGAGCAGAAATAAACAATGCAGAAACAACAAAACAGTAGAATGGAATAACGAAACAAAGAGCTGGTACTTTAAAATAATTAATAGAATAGACAAGCCCTAGCTAGCCTTATCAACGAGAAAAGAGAAAAGACCTATATAAAGTCACAAATGTGAGAAGAGAGACCACAATCAACACCAGAAAAATAAGACAATTATAAGGGAATACTATAAAAGATTATACGCTAACAACCTGGGAGACACGGAAGAAATGGACAAATACCCAGAAATGTGCAAGTGAGCAAAACTGAAATATAAAGATATAGAAAATGTGAACAGACCCATTACTAGCAAAGGAATTGAATCAGCAAGGCCCCTGGGTGCCTCAATGGTTGAGCATGTGCTTTGGCTCAGGTCATGATCCCGGGGTCCTGGGGAATCAAGTCCCACATCAGGCTCCCCACATGGAGCCTCAAATTCCCTGTGTCTATACCTCTGCCTCTCTGTGGCTCTCATGAATCAATAAATAAATCTTTAAAAAATGCAAAAAGATAAAAATATGAGAAAGGACCCAAATAAAATCACAAATGAGAAAAGAAATATAACAACCAACACTAGAGAAATACAAACGATTATAAGAGAACATTATGAAAAATTATATGCCAGCAACCTAGAACCTGGAAGAAATAGATCAATTCCTAGAAATATATAACAAAGCAAAAATGAAAAAGGAAGAAATAAGAAACTTGGACAGATAACCAGCAAAGAAATTGAATCAGTAATCAAGGATCTCCCAACAGGAGATGCTTAGATCAATAGAACAGAATGGAAAGCCAAAACAAGATACAAACATGTAACTCTATGATCCATTAATCAACAACGAGGCAGGAAAGAATATCCAAAGCACAAACACAGTCTCTTCAACAAACCCTAACCCTGACCCCAGGATAAGAACAAATGTTGTTGGGAAAACCAGGCAGCCACATGCAGAAGAATGAAACTGGACCACTTTCTTACACCATATATATATAAAATAAATTCAAAATGGATGAAAGACCTAAATGTGAGACCTGAAACCATACAAAGAAGAAAAGATAGGTAGCAACGTCTTTGACACTTGCCACTGGATTTTCTTTCTAGATATGCCTCTGAGGTGAGGGAAACAAAAGCAAAAATACTATTGGGACTTCATCAAATTTAAAAGCTTCCGCAAAGTGAAGGAAACAACCAAACCTAAAAGGCAACATACAAAATGAGAGGAGATATTTGTAAACAAAATATCCAATAAACATTTAGCATCCAAAATACATAAAGGAAATATAAATCTCAGCATCCTAAACACAAATTATCCAACTGCAGATGGGTAGAAGACATGAATGGACTTTGTCTCTGACAAGACATCCAGATGGCCATGAGACACACGGAAAGACACTAAGCGTCACCCATCAGCAGGGAAATGCAAACCAAAACCACAATGAGATGTCACCTGACAGCCATCATAATGGCTAAAATTAAGAACAGAAGAAACAACAGGTGTCACTGAGGCTATGGAGAAGAGGGAGGCCCCTTATACTCCTGGTGGGCAGGCGAACAGGTGCAGCCACTGTGGAAAACACTGCGGAGGGTCCTCGAGAAGTTGAAAATAGGGGATCCCTGGGTGGCTCAGGGGTTTGGCACCTGCCTTTGGCCCATGTCGTGATCCTGGATACCCGGGATCGAATCCCACGTCGGACTCACAGTGCATGGTGCCTGTTTCTCCCTCTGCCTGTGTCTCTGCCTCACTCTCTGTGACTATCATTAAAAAAATTTAAAACAAAGAGGTTAAAAATAGAGCTACACTACGATTCCAAAATTGCACAGCTAGGTATTTACCCCAAGGATACAGAAGTTGTTTAGTAGATTCAAAGAGGAACACGCAGCCCAGTGTTTGTAGCAGCATTATCAACAAGAGCCAAACTGTGGATACAGCCTAGATGTCCATCGACAGATGAATGGACAGGGACGATGTGGTAAATATACACACTGTGGCATCACTCGTTCATCAGAAGGGATGAAATGAGGCCATTTACAATGACGTGGGCGAAGTGGAAGGACTTATGCTAAATGAACTCAGTCAGAGGAAGACATATACCAAATACCATACAATTGCATTCACATGTGAATTTTAAGAAACCAAACAAACTGGCAAAGGGGCGGAGGGGGGGATGAGAGAAGCAAATAAAAAAACACACTATTAACCCCAGAGAATAAACTAATAAAACCAGAGGAAAGTGGGAGGGATGGGGAATCAGGCAATTGGGATAGTGGAGAGCACCTGTGACCAGTACCAGGCGTTGTATCCAAGGGTTGAATCACTATGTAGTAAACCTGAAACTATATCATACTGTGTTTACAAAGAGGAATTCAAGTAAAACTTTAAAATAATAATTGATAGTATTGATGAAACATGTGCGCACAAGAGATAATATCGGAAAGGCAACTGAAAATCCAAATAAAGAGTCTTTAGAGTCACAAATCCCCTCCTTAGCTCAGCTTGGGAGAAGCCTGCCATGTCTTTTCTACCCCAGCAGAAGCCTGGATTTTCATTCTCTGGGGAGGCCACTGACTTGGTGGAGTCAAGCTATCTTTGAACCCAAAACCTAAATAGAGTGCATAAAACTAAACTGCCCAAGATACTAGGAGTCCCATTGCAGGCACATGCCAAGACCCAAACTCTAACCATACACAGATATAACCCTAACACTACACTTAAGCCTATGTTAACCTAAACCTTAAACAAGACCTATCCACTAATCGAAAACCAAACACAAACCCCAAGACCGAAACACATTCACTGAACCTTCCTGCCAAACCTCACCCTAACTCCTAAACCTATTCTAAACCCTTAACCCTGAGCGGTACCTTAAATCTAAACCCTAACTCTAACCTCTAAACCTAAACTTAACTTAATGTACTCAAATCCTATTCCTGACCTAACCTGTACCTTAACCCTAACCCTCTAATACTAATCCTATCTCATACCACAAACTGTACCCTACCCCTTACCTAAAACTAACCCCTAACCCACTCCCTAAATGTTATCTCTTACCCTGTTCCAAAACCGTACCCTGACCCTGACCCTGACTGTCACTAACCCTAACCCCTAACCAAACAATAACACGAAACTAGTCCTAACCCCTATCCTAAACCCTAACCCTCGCCCTAATTTCTAAACCTAGCCCTAACTATAAGCCTAACCCCTCACCCTAAACCCTACCCTAACTCACACACCTAACCCCTAACCCTAACTGCAAACCTAAGCCCACCCCTAATCTAACCCCATAACCCTAACCCCAACTCCAACCTCTGCCCTAATCCCTAGAGCCTAACTAACCCTACACAGTATTCTGTCCACTTACCCTAACCACCACCTAACTCTTTAAACTACGACCATTACCCTATGCCTCACCTAACCTATAATCTGTAACCATAAGCATAATCACAACACCTAACGTATAACCTAGGTACACCTCCAACTGCCTCCTCCCCTAAACCTTACCCATTCATTCTACCCTTCACTTAACCTGTGGTTCGAGGTCCCTTCTGATGTAGAGTGGCCCCCAACGGCTCCTCCAGAGTCCTCCAGGGGGTCCAAGCGACCGGGCTCCTGTGAGTGTGGACAGGCCCAACGTTTGTTCTGAGGTCATAGTCAGCGGGTCGAGAGAGGACGCCGGGTCTCTCCTTTCACTGTGACCTATCTCATAATCTCTGGAAGCATCACGCAGGTCCTCAGGAATCCGGGGGCTCCTGTCAGCATGGACATGGCCCCACGTCCCCCAAAAACTCACCGCAGGTCCTGAGGGGGCTGGGGCTCTGTCAGATAGCGGCAGCCCCAATGGCCTGAGCCCAAAGTGATGGCCTGAGAGGACGGGGTTCCTTCAGCGGTTGACGTGGCCCCTCCTTTTCCTCAAACCTCACCAATAAGACCTGAGGAGGCTGGGACCTCCGTGTCAGCATGATGTGGCCCCTAATCTTCCAAAGCTTCACAGTGGGTTCTGAGGATGGCTGGAGAACCTGTCAAGTGTGGGATGCAGCACCACACATGTTTTCTCAGCCTACCACAAGGCCTGAACAAGAAGGCTTTGAGCGGTCTATGTCCGTCATGGCGCATTCCCCCATATTCCCCCGTCTACAACGGGGGTCCTGAGGACAGTCAGGGTCCTGTCTGTCTCTGTGGCCCCAAGTCCTCCCGAAGCATCACCGAGGTTCTGAGGAGGCCGGGCTCCTTGTAACCAGGAATGTGGCCCCCAGCTTCAGAAGCCCTCACTTATGTCCCGAGGGGCCTGGGAGCGTCCTGCCAGAGTGGAATGGCACCACATTTCCTAAGCCTCCCCGCAGGTCCTGAGGCTGCTCAGGGTTTCCTGTCAGGTGGGATGAAGGCCCACCAATTTACTGACAACCTCCACGAGGTGTCCTGCGTGTGGCTCAGGGCTCCTGTCAGTGGGATGTGGACCCACATCTTCTGCGACTTCCCCGTTGCATCGAGGCTGCCAAGGACTCCTGTCAGGGTGGATGCAGCCACATCTAGCCGAAAGCCTCACCGCGGGGGTATCTGAGGTGAGACTGGGGATCCTGTCAGCATTAACGCGACCCACTTTCCCCCTGAAGACTTACCCGAGGGTCCGTGGAGGTTCTTCAGCTCAATCTCGTAGATGCGTCCCCACTACCCCTCAGGCCTCCCCAGACACAGGCGTGAGCTCCTGTTAATGCTGGCAGGAGGAGGCCAGGAGGCTGTGGGTTCCTGTCAGCCTAGACACACCCCATGTGTCCCTAAGCCAAATGCAGGTCCTGAGGAGGACGAGGGTCCTCTCAGTCTGGATGTGGCCCCAGCATTTTCCTCAGCCTCACCATAAGACCTGAGGAGGCAATGGGGGCTCTTGTCAGAATGGACGTGGTCCCAAATCATCCCAATCGTTCAGTGTGTCCTGAGGAGGCTGGAGACTTCTATCAGTGTGGATTCGGCATCCACATATTTCTTAGGCCTCACCACTGGCTATGACAAGGCTGGGGTCTTCTGTCCGCATGGACGCATCCCCATATTTCCCGAAGTCTACACCGGGGGTCCTGAGGACATCAGCGTCCGGTTGTGTGGACGTGGCCCCACATCCTCCCGAAGTGTCACCGCAGGTTCTGAGGTGGCCGAGGCTCCTGTCACTGTGGATGCGGCCCCCAGCTTCCAGAAGACTCAACTTATGTCCTGAAGGGCCAATTAGCTCCTGCCAGAGTGGAAGCAGTGCCCCATCTTTCAGAAGCCTCCCCACATGTTCTGAGGCGGCCCAGGGGCTCCTGTCAGCGTGGATGGGGGCCCACATCTTACTGAAGCCTCCCCGCGGGTCCTGAGGCAGCCCAGGAGCTCCTGTCAGGGTGGGTGCGGGCCCACAATTTCCTGAAGCCTCCCCGCAGGTCCTGAAGTGGTCCAAGGGCTCCTGTCAGGGTGGATGTGGGCCCACATCTTCCTGAAGCCTCACCGTGTGTCCTGAGGAGACCGGGGCTCCTGTCAGCATGAAGGCTGCCCAATATCCCCCTGAAGACTCCCTGCAGGTTCTGAGGAGGCTGTGGCTCATCAGCGTGGACATGTCCCCACGTCTTCCTCAGGCCTCCCCAGCACAGGCTGGCTCCTGTTAGTGCAGGCAGACGAGACCTACTGCACATGCCTGCCCCTTGGCGGTGCCTGGGCTCAGGCACCCCTGCGGGATCCTCAGGCGCTACAGGAGGCACGTGCCCGTCCCCAGGCCCACCTCTGCCTCCTTCCACGCTCCAGCTGTGGCCTGTTAGCTTCGGAAACGTCTGACTGAAAAGGAGCCCAACACACAGCTTCCCCAAAAATACTTAAGGAGAAGGAATTGGAGCCCAAAGGACGCGAAACGAAATGTGGACCAGACTTTTACCACGTCCTGCAAAACTCACTCAACCCTCTTCCACTGTGGGCAGGACCGCGGGTTGGTGCAGACGCCATGGAAACAGTGTGGAGGCTCCTCCTGAAGTTACAAATAGAGCCGACTTGCGACCAGCATGTGTAAAGCCTGGAGCTCACTCCGAAGATACAGATGCAGTGAGACATGGGACAACTGCACCCCAATGTCCACAGCAGCCGGGTCCACAGTAGCCACACTGTGGGAGGACCCTCGGTGCCCTGTGGCAGATGATGGATAAAGAGGATGGTAGATAGATGATGGTCATAGAGAGAGGAATGGTACTCAGCTATCAAAGAGCAGGAAATCTTGCCATTTGCAATGACGTGGATAGAAGGAGAGGGATCATCTTAAGTGAAATAGGTCAGTCGGAAAAGAGAATGACCGTGTGGTGTCATTCATAGGTGGAATTAAAGAAGCAAAGCAGATGAACATCTGTGCAGGGAAGGAAAAACAAATAAGATGAAAACAGATGCAGGGAATACAGACTCTTATATTTAGGAAACAAACTGAGTGTCACAGCAGGGGAGGGGACGGGGGAGAGCATAACGGGACTGGCATGAAGGAGGGCATGTGATGTCACGTGCACTGCGGTTATCTCCAACTGGTGAATCTCTGAATTCTTCCTCTGAAAGTATAATACACTATACGTTAATTAATTGGGTTTAAATTAAATTAAGTTAAAAAAATCAGTTGTATCAGAGCACGTTTCCTTCTGGACTCTCTGTTCTGCTCCTTCAGCTTATGGTGGGACCAACTCTCGTGGGTCTGGTTTGTTTAAGTAGGCGTCAGGCCTCGTCCATGGACCAGCCCAGGGCTAGAACTCACGACCCCGAGATCAGGACGGGAGGTGAGGTCAAGTGTCGGATGCTTAACCGACGGAGCCAGGTGGGGTCCCGAGGACAACACTGCTTTATCCTGTGTCTCTGTGACATCGTTTGAAATAGGAAAGTGCTGCGTCCCACTCTGTCCTGCTTCTCCAATACTGATTTGCTCTCCGGGGTCATTTGTGGGGGCAGATGGATGTTATGGGTTTTTTTTTCCTATTTATAGGATGTGCCACCATGATTTGACAGGAATGACATTGAAATAGAGGGTGGCTTCAGGAACTGCGGACATTTTCACAAGATGAGGCTCCCAAACCACGAGCCCAAGATGGCCTCCCAGAGCCTGGTATGGCTCAGTGCACAAGTCTTGTGCTCCTTTGGTTCTGTCTGATTATTTATTCTCTGTGATGCTCCTGAGAAGGGAGTCACGTCCGTCATTTCCTTCCTGAGTGCTCATTGTCAGGACACAGCAAGCCCCACAATAGAATAAAAACTGAGCCCAGGCCAAATGCAGGAAGCCCCTATTAGAACAGATCTCAATGCCTTTGAAGGCCCCATATCAAAATGTAAACAGAACTTGAGGAATTGCTCCAGCCCTTCGGGAGTTCCCCGAGACCAGCCCTTAAAACTAAGCTAAAAACCACCTTGGGTTCCTAGTCCCTGCTCCACTGTGTCGGGTATACATGGACACAAGCTCGAGTTTGTAAATAAACCCTCGTGTGTTTGCATCAGTGTCAGCTTCTCGGTGGTTTCTCGGATTCGCAATCTTGGGCACAACAGTCTGAGATAAAAAAACAAAACCAAAAGAAGCTCGGACACAGGTAGAGTGAACGCAGGGTTCTGAGAGAAGCAGCGGAGACCCGGGGGCTTGGGAGCTCTCCTGTGGAGGCGCCAGCTGACTGGGGGGCAGGATGCTCAGCCCCAGAGCCAGAGGACACAGAGACCCCACCCGCATCCCGCCCATCAGCACAGCGCCGCCCGCTGGAGCCCAGAGGCGCTGACGCCCACCCCGCTTCTGACCCCCACAGGTGCAACTCCCAGGCAGATGTGCACCTGACAATCAGCGCCCCGGCCCATGCCCAGACCCCACACAGACCATTTGCTGCCACCAAGTTGTCAGACCAGAGAGGCTGCAGGGCTTCAGCTCTGCCTCGAAAGTAGAGTCTAGATTCCTTTGTAGTTTGTGCTCTTTTTGCATTTATTTTCTTTGATTCTATTTTATTAATTGCCTTATTTTAACTTTTATGTATGTACCTTATATATTTCTTATTTTTACTTTCATGGTACTTTAATTGTGTTTCATATTTTGGGATTTAGAATCTTTTAATGAGCAGGCCAAAATAATCTGGTGGTTTTTTTTGGGGGGGGAGGGCAGTTGTTATTGTTTTTCTTGGTTTTTCTTTTTCTTCCTTCTTTCTTTTCTGGAAAAAATAATGAAATGGAGAAATTCTCCTCCATAAAATAACATGAGGTAGTACTCACAGCCAGGAAGTTCATCAATACACATATATGATGTCTAAATACAGTTTAAAACAATGATTATCAAGATAGCAGCTAGGCTGGAAAAAGAGCACAGAAGAAAACTAGAGAATCCCTTACTGTAGAAATAAAAGAACTAAAATCTAGTCAGGCCAACGTTGAAAATGCTATAACTCTGATGCAGTCCCAAGTGGAAGCCCTAAAAACAAGAAACGTTATGGACCATAGAGGCAGATTTTGGGAACTCAGCCACTTATTAAAACAATAATATTCATATCATAGGAGACTCAGAAGATGAAGAGAGAGAAAAGGTGGGCCTTGCTCAGCCATTAGAAACGACAAATACCCACCATTTGCTTCAACGTGGATGGAACTGGAAGGTATTATCCTGAGTGACGTAAGTCAATTGGAGAAGGACAAACATTGTATGTTCTCATTCATTTGGGGAATATAGATAATAGTGAAAGGGAATATAGGGGAAGGGAGAAGAAATGTGTGGGAAATATCAGAAAGGGAGACAGAACATAAAGACTCCTAACTCTGGGAAAAGAACTAGGGGTGATTGAAGGGGAAGAGGGCGGTGGGTGGGGGTGAATGGGTGACGGGCACTGAGGGGGGCACTAGACGGGATGAGCACTGGGTGTTATTCTGTATGCTGGCAAATAGAACACTAATAAAAAGTAAATTTATTATTAAAAAAAAGAAAGAAACAAAGTGTGGCACCTGGGTTGCTCAGTCAGTTAAGCTTCTGTCTTAGGCTCGGATCATGATCCAGGTCCCAAGGCAGGCTCCCTGTTCATCTGGGAACCTGCTTCTCCCTCTCCCTCTGTCCCGCTCACTCATGCTTTTTCTCTCCTCTCTCTCTAAAATAAATAAATAACATCTTTGAAGAAAAACAATGAAACAAACCTAGAGGGAAGAGAAATCTCCCATGTAGAAGAATTTCAAACAATTTGTGCAGACATTCCACCGTCAAGTTCATGAGCATAGCTTCCCACTCTTATGTGTGCAATACACATAGTAACTTCCTTCTACAAAATATATTATGAAAAACTTAAAATAATAATGCTAATATAATAATAATAATAATCATAAAGAATCAGTTTACTACGGAGAAAGCTGACAAACCCTACTTCAGCAAGATGACCAGAACGATGCCAAGACTGATAAATCATGTAGATAGTATCTATTCTTTATATGCTATAATGAAAATGGGAGTATATCTCTGTATATAATCCACAGAAATATTTAAATCATGATATAAACAACAGACATGTCCCAACTGAGGGAAATTTTACAAAATACTCTACTTCTCAAAGTGTTCCAGTTCAACAAAAACAAGGAAAGGCTGAAAGACTGTCACAATCCAGAGGAGCCTAAGAAAACATGAGGACAAATGGAATGTCATATGAGGGGTGGTAACTTAGCAAAAACTAAGGAAATCTGAATAAAGTATGGTCTTTGGTTAATGCGAATATTTTAATATTGATTCATTAGCTCATATTTGTACCGTACTAATATAAGATATCAATAATTGGAGAAATTGAGTGCAAGTGCATGTGAATGCTCTGTACTATCTTCTCAATTTCCCTATAAATCTTTGTTTTTTTCCTAATAAATAAGATTTATTTTGAAAATTGACTTAAATGAATCAGGCTCCAAGTGTAAAGACATTTTAAGAATCGTTGAATTAACTTTTGCCTTATTCTTAAAGAGTTCCTTCGATGGGAACAAAGTAAGAATTTTATATCAGAAGGAAAGAAAAACACTTATGAACACGTATAATGCCTCCTCAACCTGAAAAGCAGGAACGGATAATAAATAGCAAAAATCAGATAAAAATACTTCTTTTATATTAGACACCATATTGCAAGTGCATTTAAAATTAGCAATGCATAACATTTATTTCCTGGACATTTGTCTTCCAAAGAGTTCACAGTGTTTCAGTGTCAGTTGAAAAAGGGGAAGAATCTCAGGGAAGAATCCTTCAGATAATAATAGGACCATTGGTAATAATGTCTCTCAGTTCTTTCCAAATGATAAAGATGCACTTCCTAATGAGTGACTGAGCTGTGAAGAAAGAGAAGACAATCCCTCATCCCTCTGATTTACTTGTGTCAGAATATTTTAACCATAGTACTACGGATAGTAAATTATCCTTATTAACAGGAAATACGTCTCAGATTGGAATCTGAGCAATCAGAAGTGCAGAGAAAAAACACTTTGACTCGCTCTTCATCTTATAAAGAGAAAGGACAGCTTTTGTATGTACAAAGTCAGTTGTCAAGATAGCCTCAGGGAGTAAGAGTCTGCAGCATCGAATCCCGCTGCACAGCTGGGACGCCCAGGAGCCAGGTCTTCCTGATCCCAAATCCCTGGGCCTGTCCCCCAACACTGGCTGTCAGGCTGAGGTCATTTGCAATTGATCTCTTAGGAGCTCCAGGTAAGGGGGAAGGAGCTAGATAGGATGGGAATGGACGCAAGAGGCCGACAAAATAAAGGCCTTTCCACTTTAAGTTCAGCGTTCGAACACGTCAAGCCATCCCAGGACCCTGTGAAGAAGAGCTGAAATTTACATTACTTCAGTTACAGGAAAAAAACAAAAGTTTACAGCTTATTGCCCTGGAAAGCCCCACAATAGGATAAGAACTGAGCCCACGCCAAGGGCTGGAAGCGCCTATTAGAATGAGAACAGAGCTCAATGCCCATGAAGGCCCCATATCAAAATGTAAACAGAACTTGAGGAATTGTTCCAGCCCTTCTGGAGGTCCGTGAGACAAGGCCTTAAAATTAAGCTAAAACCCAACTCGGGGTCCAGGTCCCTGCTCCGCTGTATTGGGTTCGGGTGTACTTGGACGCAAGCTCGAGTTTGGAAATCAACCCTCATGTGTTTGCATTGGTATCAACTCCGTAGTGGTTTCTCAGATTCGCAATCTTGGGCACAACAACCCCATGTCCCCTCCCACCTGGGCTGAACCCCTATGCCATCCCACCCAGGCTGACCCTCAGTCACCTCCCTGCCCACAACAGCTGGGCACAGGCCCTCACACAGTTCCACGGGCACAGTGGGCACTCCCACCTTCCCCGGCCTCCCAGAGGAAGGAAGGAGGTTTCTGCAGGACACACTCCCATGGTTGCCCCAGGGCTCCCTGCCCAGCACAGCAGCTCGTGACAGGTCGGGGTCTGTATCCCTGACACCTGCTCCTCCTCCCCGGTTTTCCCACAGGAAATGAAGGAGGAGGCCCTGGTCTCCTCCTAGGACATCACGCAGGTAGACCTGGACGTCAACAGGACATTCAGCAGTCACATCATGTTTTGGTACTTCTAAAGGGTAGGGTGAGGCTGAGGGGCCAGGTGGGATCGGGCTCCAGGGGAGGACCAGGGGCTTCTGGGTCGGGAACACAGGGTTTCTGAGGCCGGGAGAAGAACAGCAGCCAGCAACACACAGTTGCATGGTAAGGTGCTGGGGATAACCCCCGTGCCCCCTCCCCCGGGGTCTCAGGGATGAGGAGGCCACTAGGATGGGGGCTCCAGGGGTTGCCATGTGAGCTGAACCCCAAAGGTGTGAGGGACGGCCCTCTGAAAAGCAGGGGGCGGGGTTGCGGGCCGTGGGGGGCAGTAAGGGGACCTGGGGGCTGGGTGCATGGCTGTGACTGGAGGAGGACACACATCGATCCGATGAGGGTCGGACGGGTCAGGGTGTCACCCCTTCTCAGTGCTTTATTTATTTCTAAATTCTATGCATTTAATTTGAGACAATTTGCAATTTGTAAACATACATAGTATGATGACCCGAGATATTGCCCCCGGTCCAGCCAGGGCCCTGCACTCACCACACGGAGCCCCAGGGGCAGGTGTCACAGCAAACCCCAGACTGGGGTCACCTTTATCTGTAGACGTCTCCTTGTGCATCTTAGAGAAAGGGTTTGCCGTGTGTCTGCCAGCCCCCCACCCCATCCCCCCATTTCCCAGAAACACATCATCCCCCTACATCATCATCCCCCATGGCATTGCCCCTACACCATCCCCCTCACACACACAAAGCCCCACACAATCCCCACCCACACTATACCTCAACACTATCCCCCCTACACCGGCCCCCACACTCCACCACCATCATACCCATGCCCCCACACCATCCACCACCACACCATCGGCCCTGAGCAAGGACCTGGTGCAGCTGCCCCCTGTGGGACATGCTCAGCCTCCACGGGGTTCTCTGGATACCCTGCTCCCATCAGAAGCCTGGGTGTTCCATAGAGTACCCAGGGGTTGCAGGGAGGAGGGAAGACAGGGAGCCCCCGACAGGGTGTGTGCAGGTGAGTGGTGCAGAGGACCCACTGTGCCCTGCCTCCGCCCACTGTCCCTCCTGGAGCGCGGCACACCCTGCACAGGACACCAGGCCCTAACCTAGAGGGACCTGGGCTGACTGGGCACCAGGCTCTGGGGAGCTGGGTTGATTTGAGCCCCCACCAGGCCCAACACAAAGACTAATGGGATCCAGCCCCCCCATGGCCCTGGCCAGCCCTGGATTCTGGCCCCGGGATGAGCGAGCCTTCTCACAGTTGGATGTGGCCTCCTGGGCACTGGGCGTGCCCCACAGATCCAGGTCGCTGACCTAGGGCAGACCGGGGGATCCCGGTACCCCCCAGGGTGGGGAGAGGAGGGGTAGGCCGGTGGGCCCCACCCACACCCACACCAGGAGGCAGGCTCCTACAGGTGTTGGGGCCCCAGGGGTCCCGAGGCCGGGGTCCAGCTGCCCTGCAGGGATCCAGCACAGGAGCCCATGAGCTGCAGTTCCAGGTCAGCTCTGCTGTCCTCAGAACCGTCTCTCAGGCTGAAACCTCAGGACACACGCCCCCAACCAGAGTCCACACATGCTCCCAGGTGGGGGACTCCAGCACTCGCCCCCTCACCCTGTGTGATTCTTACCCTCCCCTAAAGACAAAAAGGTCTCCTTCCCCAGGGGAAGGCACGCACCCTCTGCTCTGAGCCCGTTTGTTGTACAAATTCAATAAAGTGTTGTGGTGCGAAAATGCACAACCAGCCCATTTCTGTGTCTCCCAGAACTCTGTGTATAGGGCGTGGAGAGACCCCCAGAGAGGAGGAGGTGGCACCACCGAGGCCCCAACCAGCCCATGCAGGGGCCCCGCTGGGCACACACAGCTGACGTCCCCACGTGCCATCCAGGGGTGGCCGGACGCCAGGGTCAGGCCTCACAGACTTTACTGGGACTCAGCCTGTGCCCCGTGGGCCTGAATGGGCAGGACAGAGTGACAGCCAAGGAGCCTCAGGTCACCAGGGTCTGTGCAAAGTGACCTGAGAGGTCACTGCTCCCTCTGTCCAGGGGGCCGGGCCTGGACGGGTTCCGGGGCACTTCCTCCCCTCCCCGCAACCCGTGCCTGGGTGCCTTGGGCACAGAGGGCCTGCAGGGCGGTCAGCGTGGCTGTGGAAGTGATTTCAGGACAGCAGGCCCTTGTGTTGTGCCCAAGATTGCGAATCCGAGAAACCACCAAGGAGCCGACACCAATGCAAACTCCCGAGGGTCTCTTTACAAGCTGGAGCTTGGGTCCAAGTGCACCAGATACATTGGAGCAGGGACTTGGACCCCGAGACTAAGAGGCGAGGCAGCTTTATAGGGGCCAGTGGACCATGGGATATGCAGAAAGTTGCACAGTCATGTCGGTCCACATGTAGGTGGCCGATTGAATTACACCTTACCCTATAATATCCACTTGAGCTGGTCTATTACTTTGGTCAGAATTGGTGCACGATTTTGGTGGGCACAAAGCAGGGTTACATTGTTATGAGCCGATTTCCAATTAGGGTGTGCCCAGTGGCCTGACTAGGGTGGGGCAGCGCCTTAAGCCATAAGCAGGTCATTTGGGGGTCATAGGGGAGTTGGCGGGTGTAGCACAAAATGGAATCAGTCCTGCTCTGCTTGTCCAGGGGTAGGGGATTTTTGTTAAATTTCCTGGGTCCCACACTTATAGCTCATGCACCTGTGCCACCCTCACCAGGTGGACTCAGCGTGTACACCTTGTGGTGCTGGATCTCTCACACCAATGTGTGGAGGGCACCTTCCTTGCCCGAGTGAGTAGGGGGTGGGTGAGCATGGGTCTCGGCCTGAAGGACAGTCAGGACTGGGGACCGACAACCCCCGCCCCATCCCCACCCTGACTCCCACATACAGGTAGCCCCATGGCTCCCCGCCATGGGCAGCCGGCTCCTCAGGAGCTCCCCCCAAGGGTGGACCAAATGTCTGGTTCCCTGCTAGAGAGGCATTGGGGAGAAGAGAAGCAGCCAGCGCTTGGCAGGACCCACTGCCGGACATGGGAATGTGGCCGAGCCGGACCTTCCAGCTCAGCTGACCCTCCAGTGGAAAGTCACTGCATGAGCATCCCCCGGGGTGGACAGGAGAGCCCAGCTAGCCACCCAGCGCCAGCACCAGAAATGAGGTTTTGCCAACCATTTCGGGGTTTTGGGTTACCCAGCCAGAGGATCCGATAGCTGCACGTGATAGCTGCATGTGATAGAGACACACACACACCAAAACCAGCAAAAGTCGGAATCCCCCCAATGTTGTCAAACAGCAGCCGGATGGTTACATACAAGACACTGTGATCCCCAATAGGATACATGGAAGACGCTATAAACCACGACTGCAGACATTCTGGAGGCACGGAGATGTGCCTGATGGGTTCCAACAAGGAGCACAGAGGGGAAGGAAGCATCCTACGGACAGGGGGCACCTCCTAGGAAAGGACACCAGGTCTCTGTGAAGGCTACAGATGGTGAAATCTCTCCCCTTCTCTTTGTGCTTCTGGTTTTCCTCCTACATGCCATTTTCCTCAATCATATTAGAAAGAATTTATTTTATGTTTTTAAATTTATTTTTATTGGAGTCCAATTTGTATGAATTCTTTCTTCAGCAAGGGTGTCATTCAGGAGAGAAGGAGAGATAAAGATTTTCCTAGACAGGCAACATATAAAGGAGTTCATGACCACTTAACCAGTCCAGTAAGGAATTTTAAGAGGGACTCTTCTAGTGGGGGGAAAAAGAGACCAAAAGAAACAAAGACTAGAAAGGACCAGAGAAAGTCACTGGAAACACCAACTCTTCCGGAAACACAAAGGCACAAAGTTCATATCTTTGAATAATCATTCTGAAGGCTGATAGACTAAATGCTCCAATCAAAAGATATAGGGTATCAGAGGGGCTTAAAAAACAGGATCCGGGAGGCCTGGGTGGCTCAGGCGTTCAGCCTCTGCCTTTGATTCAGGGTGTAATCCTGGAGTCTAGGATCGAGTCCCATATTCTGCTCCTGGTGGGGAGCCTGCTTCTCTCTCTGCCTAATTTTCTGCCTCTCTCTCTCTCTCTCTCCTCTCATAAATAAAATCATTATTAAAAAAACAAGATCCATCTGTATGCTGCCTACAAGATGCTCACATTAGACTTATAGACACCAGGAGATTGAAAGTCAGGGGATGGAAAATCATCTATCATGCTAATGGATATCAAAAGAAAGCTGGAGGACCCATACTTATATCAGACAAAGGAGAATTGAAACCTAACCCTGGGGGACACCTGGTGGCTCAGTGGTTGAGCATCTGCCTTCGGCTCAGGGGTGATCCTGGGATCCCAGGATCGAGTCCCATATCGGCCTCCCTTTGCGGAGCCTGCCTTTCCCTCTGCCTATGTTTTGCCTCTGCTTCTCTGTGTATCTCTCATGAATAAATAAATAAAATATTTAAATTTCAAAAAAGAAAGAACAACTAGTATAAGAAGAGATGAAAAAGGGCATTATTTCATAATTAAAAAGACTCTCTATCAAGATCAAACAACTAAATATTTATGCTGCCAACATGGGAGTACCTAAATATAGAAACCAATTAACAGCAACAGTACAGGAACTCACTGATAATAATACAGTGACAGGGGATTTTAACACCCACTTATGGCAATGGACCGATCGTCTATACAGAAAATCAACAGGGTAACAATAGCCTTGACACACTGGACCACAGGGACTCAACAGATAGAGTCTGAACATTTCATCCTAAAGCAGAATACACATTCCTTTCGTTTTTTATTATTTATGATAGCACATAGAGAGAGAGAGTGAGAGAGGGGCAGAGACATTGGCAGAGCGAGAAGCAGACTCCTTTCACCGGGAGGCCGATGTGGCATTCGATCCCGGGTCTCCAGGATCGCACCCTGAGCCAAAGGCAGGCGCTAAACTGCTGCGCCACCCAGGGATCCCTACACGTTCCTTTCAACTGCACATGGGACATTCTACAGAACAGATATCATGGCCCACAAATCAGCCCTCAACAGGTACAACAGGTACAAAAAGGTTGATATCACACCCTGTACAGTTTTGGACCACGACACTATGAAACTTGAAGTCGACAGTAAGAAAAAAAATTGGACAGACCAAAAATACGTGGAGATTATGAACATCCTACTAGAGAATGAATGAAGCAACCAAGAAATTAAATAGGAAATTTAAAACAAATGAAAATGAAAGTATGTTTCTCAAAACCTCTGGGATGTAGCAAAGGCAGTCCTAAGAGGGAAGTACATAGCAGCCTAGCTCAAGAAACAAGACGTCTCCAATACACAACCTAACCCTACACCTAAAGGAGCTGGAAAAGGAATAGCAAACATAGCCTGAAGCCTACAGAAGAAGGGAAAAAATAAAGATGAGAGCAGAAATAAACAATGCAGAAACAACAAAACAGTAGAATGGAATAACGAAACAAAGAGCTGGTTCTTCAAAATAATTAATAAAATAGACAAGCCCTAGCCAGCCTTATCAACGAGAAAAGAGAAAAGACCTATATAAATAAAGTCACAAATGTGAGAAGAGAGATCACAATCAACACCAGAAAAATAAGACAATTATAAGGGAATACTATGAAAGATTATATGCTAACAAACTGGGAGACCAGGAAGAATTGGAGAGATCCCTAGAAATGTGCAAACAATCAAAACTGAAATAGGAAGAAATAGAAATGTGAACAGACCCATAACTAGCAAAGGAATTGAATCAGCAAGGCACCTGGGTGCCTCAGTGGTTGAGCATGTGCTTTGGCTCTGGTCACGATCCCAGGATCCTGGGGCATCAAGTCCCACATCACGCTCCCCACATGGAGCCCCATTTTCCCTCTGCCTATACCTCTGTCTCTCTGCGTCTCGCATGAATACATAAATAAAATCTTTAAAAAAGAAAAAGATATAAAGATGAGAAAGGACCCAAATAAAATCACAAATGAGAAAAGAGAAATAACCACCAACACTAGAAATACAAACGTTTATAAGAGAACATTATGAAACATTATATGCCAGCAGCCCCGAACCTGGAAGAAATAGATCAATTCCTAGAAATATATAACATAGCAAAAATGAAAAAGGAAGAAATAAGAAACTTGAACACACAGATAACCAGCAGAGAAATTGAATCGGCAATCAAGAATCTCCCAACAGGAGACGCTTATATCAATAGAATAGAATGGAAAGCCGAAACAAGATACAAACCTGTAACTCGGGGATCCCTGGGTGGCGCAGCGGTTTGGCGCCTGCCTTTGGCCCAGGGCGCGATCCTGGAGACCCGGGATCGAATCCCACGTCGGGCTCCCGCTGCATGGAGCCTGCTTCTCCCTCTGCCTGTGTCTCTGCCTCTCTCTCTCTCTCTCTCTATCATAAATAAATAAAAAAATTAAAAAAAAACTGTAACTCTATGGTCCATTAATCGACAACAAGGCAGGAAGGAATATCCAATGGCACAAAGACAGTCTCTTCAACAAACCCTAACCCTGACCCCAGGATAAGAACAAATGGTGTTGGGAAAACCAGGCAGCCAAATGCAGAAGAAGGAAACTGGACAACTTTCTTACACCATATATATAAAAAATAAATTCAAAATGGATGAAAGACCTAAATGTGAGACCTGAAACCATACAAAGAAGAAAAGATAGGCAGCAACATCTTTGACATTGGCCATTGGATCTTCTTTCCAAATATGCATCTGAGGTGAGTGAAACAAAGCAAAAATCCTATTGGGAGTTCATCAAATTGCAAAGCTTCTGCAAAGTGAAGGAAACAAGCAACGCTAAAATGCAACATACAAAATGAGAGGAGATATTTGTAAACAACACATCCAATAAAGAGTTAGTATGCAAAATACGTAAAGCAAATATAAATCTCAGCATCCTAAACACAAATTATCCAACTGCAGATGGGCAGAAGACATGAATGGACTTTGTCTCTGACAAGACATACAGATGGCCACCAGACACATGGACAGACACACAGCGTCACCCATCATCAGGGAAATGCAAACCAAAACCACAATGAGATGTCACCTGACAGCCGTCAGAATGGCTAAAATTAACAACACAAGAAACAACAGGTGTCGGTGAGGCTATGGAGAAGGCGGAGCCCCCTTACACTCCTCGTGGTCCTGTGAACAGGTGCAGCTACTGTGGAAAACAGTGTGGAGGGTCCTCAAGAAGTTAAAAGTAGAAGTACCCTATGATTCCAAAATTGCACAGCTAGGTATTTATCCCGAGGATATAAAAGTAGTCTCTTAGATTCAAAGAGGGACACGCAGCCTAGTGTTTGTAGTGGCGTTATCAACAATAGCCAAACTGTGGATACAGCTCAGATGTCCATCGACAGATGAATGGGCAGAGACGATGTGGTAAATATACACACTGCGACATCACTTGGTCATCACAAGGGATGAAATGAAGCCATTTACAATGATGTGGGAGAAGTGGAAAGGACTTATGCTCAATGAACTCAGTCAGAGAAAGACAGATACCAAATACCATACAATTGCATTCACATGTGAATTTTAAGAAACCAAACAAACTGGCAAGGGGATCGATGGGGTGGGATGAGAGAAGCAAACCAAGAAACTCACTCTTAACCACAGAGAATAAACTAATAGATAAGAGGAAGTTGGGGGAGATGGGGAATCAGGGGATGGGGATAGTGGAGGGCACCTGTGACCAGTACCAGGCATTGTATCCAAGGGTTGAATCAGTATGTGGTAAACCTGAAACTATATCATACTGTGTTTACAAACAGGAATTCATTAAAAGTTTAAAATAATAATTGTTAGTATTGATGAAACATGTGCGCACAAGAGATAAAATCAGAAAGGCAACTGAAAATCCAAATAAAGAGTATTTAGATCCACAAATCCCCTCCTTAGCTCAGCTCGGGGAAGCCTGCCATGTCTTTTCTGACCCCAGCAGAAGCCTGGATTTTGATTCTCTGGGGAGGCCACTGACTTGTTGGAGTCAAGCTATCTTTGAACCCAAAACCTAAATAGTGTGCATAAAACTAAACTGCCCAAGATACTAGGAGTCCCAGTGCACGCACAGGCCAAGACCCAAACTCTAACCTACACAGACATAACCCTAACCCTACACTTAAGCCTAATGTTAACCTAAACCTTAAACAAGACCTATCACTAATCAAAAACCAAACACAAACCCCAAGACCGAAACACATTCACTGAACCTACCTGCCAAGCATCACCCTAACTCCTAAACCTATTCTTAGGTTTCCTTAACCCTGACCCCTACCTTAAATCTAACCCTATCCCTAACCTCTAACCCTAACCTTAACTTAATGTATTCAAATCCTATTCTTAACCTTATCCTGTACCCTAACCCTAACCCTCTAATACTAACCCTATCTCATACCCCAAACTGTACCCTAACCCGTACCCTAAAACTAACCCTAACCCACTGCCTAACCCTATCTCTTACCCTTTTCCAAAACCGTACACTGACCCTACCCTGACCCTGACCTGACCATTACCCCTAACCAAACACTAACCCTAATCCTAACCCCTATCCTAACCCTCCCGCTCACCCTAACTCTAAACCTAGCACTAACTTTAACCCTAACCCGTAACCCTAACAACTAACCCTAACTCACTCCCTAACCCATTACCCTAACTGCAAACCTAATCACAACCCTAACACTAACCATAACCCTAACCCCAACTCCTAACATCCTGCCCTAATCTCTAAGCCTAAACCCTAACCCTAACTCTAAATCCTGTCCCTAACACTAACCCTAACCCCTTTCCCTAATCCCTAACCCCCATCCAACTCCTAACCACTCACACTTACCCTTATCCCTCACGCTATCCTTTAATCCGTAACCATAATCATAATCACTAAACCCTAACATCTAACATAACTTAACCACCAAGTGCCTCCCCTCCCCTGACCCTACCATTCATTCTACCCTTTCACTTACACTGTGGTTCTGAGTAGTCCCTTCTGATGTGGACATGGCCCACAACGGCTCCTCCAGAGTCCTCCAGGGGGTCCTGAGGAAGCCAGGATCCTGTGAGTGTGGACGTGGCCCCACGTGTTCCTGAGTCATAGTCAGCGGGTCCTGAGGACGCTGGGTCTCCTGTCACTGTGGACTATGCCTCACATCCTCTGGAAGCCTCACAGCAGGTCCTCAGGAGGCCGAGGGCTCCTGTCAGCCTAGACATGGCCCCACGGCCCCCAGAAAACTCACCGCGGGTCCTGAAGGGGCTGTGGGCTCCTGTAAGCATAGACATAGCCCCATATATCCCGAAGCCAAAGGGCAGGTCCTGAGGAGGCCGGAGACTCCTGTCAGTGTGGATTCGGCACCCACATCTTTCTTAGGCCTCACCACAGGCCCTGACAAGGCTGGGGTCTTCTGAACACATGGAAGGATCCCCATATTTCCCGAAGTCTACACCGGGGGTCCTGAGGACGTCAGCGTCCTGTTGTGTGGGCGTGGCCCCACGTCCTCCCATAACGTCACTGCGGGTTCTGAGGAGGCCAGGGCTCCTGACACCGTGGATGCGGCCCCCACCTTCCAGAAGCCTCAACTTATATCCTGAGCGGCCCGGGAGCTCCTGCCAGAGTGGACACGGCACCACAGATTCCTGAAGCCTCCCTGCAGGTCCTGAAGCGGCCCAGGTGTTCCTGTCAGGGTGGATGCGGGCCCACATCTTCCTGAAGCCTCACTGCGGTTCCTGAGGAGACCGGGGCTCATCAGCGTGGATGCGTCCCCACGTCCTCCTCAGGCCTCCCCAGCACAGGTGGGCTCCTGTTAGTGCAGGTAGACGAGGCCTACTGAGCCTTCGTGGCCCTTGGGCCGGACCTGGGCTTGGGAGCCTCCTGCGGGATGCTCAGGCACTGCAGGAGGCCATGCAGGAGGCAGGGTCCCTATGCACAGGGCCACAACTGCCTCCTTCCAGGCTCCAGCTGAGGCCTATGAGCTTTGGAAACGTCTCACTGAAACGGAGCCCAATACCCGGCTTCCCCAGAAATACTTAAGGACAATGATTGGAGCCCACAGGACACAAAATGAAATGTGTACCAGACTTCAACCACATCCTGCAAAACTCACTCAACCCTCTTCCTCTGTGGGCGGGACCGCAGGCTGGCGCAGCCGCCCTGGAAACAGTGTGGAGGCTCCTCAGGAAGTTACAAATAGAGCCGCCCTGGGACCAGCAGGTGCACGGCCTTAGCTCACCCCGAATACAGATGCATGAGACTCGGGGACACCTGCACCCCAATGTCCACAGCAGCCGGGTCCACAGTAGCCACACTGTGGGAAGAGCCTCGGTGCCCTCAGGCAGATGATGGATAAAGAGGATGGAAGATAGATGATGGTCATAGATGATAGATAGTTAGATGATAGGAATGGTACTCAGCTATCATTGAGAAGAAAATATTGCCATTTGCAATGACGTGGATAGAACTAGAGGGATCATGTTAAGTGAAATAAGTCAGTCAGGAAAGAAAATTACCGTATGGTTGCATTCATAGGTGAAATTAAAGAAGCAAAGCAGATGGGCATCTGTGAAGGGAAGGAAAAACAAATAAGATGAAAACAGACATGGAGGAAAAAAAGACTCAATCACAGGAAACAAACTGAGGGTCGCTGGAGGGGAGGGGAATGGAGTGGTGGGACAGGGTAACTGGTAGACGGGCATGAAGGAGGGCACGTGATGTCATGAGCCCTGTTGTTATCTCCAACTGGTGAATAACTGAATTCTACCTCTGAAAGTATAATACACTATACTGTTGATTAATTGGGTTTAAATTAAATTAAGTTTAAAAAATCAGTTGACGGTATTGGAGTGCATTTTCTTCCAGGCTCTCTATTCTGTTCCTTCAGCTAATGCCAGAACCACACCCCTGTGGGTTTGGTTTGTTTAAGTAGGCTCCATGCCTCGTCCACAGTTCAGCACAGGGCTAGAATTCATGACCCCGAGATCAAGACCAAGGGTGAAGTCAGGAGTCGGATGCTTAACCAACGGAGCCAGCCGGGGCCCGAGAACCACACTGCTTTATCCTGTGTCTCTGTGACATTGGTTGAAATAGGAAAGTGGAGGGAGGGGCAAGATGGCGGAAGAGTAGGGTCCCCAAATCACCTGTCCCCACCAAATTACCTAGATAATCTTCATCATCCTGAAAATCTATGAATTCGGCCTGAGATTTAAAGAGAGACCAGCTGGAATGCTACAGTGAGAAGAGTTCGCACTTCTATCAAGGTAGGAAGGGGGGAAAAAGAAATAAAGAAACAAAAGGTATCCAAGGAGGAGGGGCCCCACGAGGTGCCAAGCTAAGCCCGGGGCGAGTGCCCCCAGGACAGGAAAGCTCTGTCCCGGAGAAGCAGGAGCTTCACCAATCTTCCTGGGTGGAAAGGCACTCGCAGGGAGTTGGAGCAGGACACCAGGATGGTGGGGATCCCCTCGGGCTCCCTGGAACACTAACAGACACCTGCGCACCCAGGAGACTGCACCATACCCCGCGGCCGAGCTCCCTAAAAGACTGCAGGGCCCACGGCTGGACCTGGAGGAGCTTGGAGGGGCTTGGGCGGCGGCTCCGCATGGAGGGGGCTGCGAGGCCAGGAGCAGCTCGGAGGGGGCTCTGGCAGAGGAAGAGGATCCCTGCGGAGAGGGCTGCGGGGCTCCGGGACCAGCTCAGAGGGGCTCGGGCGGTGATGCCGCGGAGGCGGCTGTGTGGCCGGGAGGGGGAATCCAACAGCGCAGGCACTGGAGCACAGGGCTCCAGGACACAGCCCAGGATCCGTCCACCACGTGGGACAGGCAGAGCCTGGGAAGGCCCAAGACAGCTAGGAAGATTCTGCCCAGAGCTGAGCAGATCAGCGTCCCCGCCTTGGCACCTCCAGGCCCTGCAGAGGGAGAGCTCCATAGTTACTGTGGGAGCTGAATCCAGGGCTCTAGAGCTGCCGGCGTCACTGGGATGGTTCCTCCTGGGGCCTCAAGGGTTAAACAACTCCCACTGAGCCCTGCACCAGGCAGAGGGCAGAGCAGCTCCCCCAAGAGCTAACACTTGAAAATCAGCACAACAGGCCTCTCCCCCAGAAGACGAGCTAGACGGACAGTTCCAGGGGAAGTCAACGGACTTAAAGTATACAGAATCAGAAGATACTCCCCCGTGGTTTTTTCTTTTCTTTTCTTTTCTTTCTTTCTTTTCTTTTCTTTTCTTTCTTTTCTTTTCTTTTCTTTTCTTTTCTTTTCTTTTCTTTTCTCTTCTCTTCTTTCTTTTCTTTTCTTCTTTCTTTTTCATTTGTTTGCATCCCCCACCCTTTATTCCTTTCTTTCTATTTCTTTCTTTTTTTCTTCTCTTTTTTTTCTTCCTTTTATCTTTTCTCTTTTCTTTCCTTCTTTCTCTCTCTTTTTCTCCTTTTCCCAATACAATTTTTTTTGGCCACTCTGCACTGAGCAAAATGAATAGAAGGAAAACCTCACCTCAAAAGAAAGAAACAGTCCTCTCTCCTAAGAGTTACAAAATCTGGATTACAATTCAATGTCAGAAAGCCAATTCAGAAGCACTTATACAGCTACTGGTGGCTCTAGAAAAAAGCATAAAGGACTCAAGAGACTTCATGACTGCAGAATTTAGATCCAATAAGGCAGATATTAAAAATCAATTGAATGAGATGCAATCCAAACTAGAAGTCCTAATGACGAGGGTTAACGAGGTGGAAGAACGAGTGAGTGACATAGAAGACAAGTTGATGGCAAAGAGGGAAACTGAGGAAAAAAGAGACAGACAATTAAAAGACCAGAAAGACAGATTAAGGGAAATAAACGACAGCCTGAGGAAGAAAAACCTACGTGTAATTGGGGTTCCCGAGGGCACCGAAAGGGACAGAGGGCCAGAATATGTATTTGAACAAATCCTAGCTGAAAACATTCCTAATCTGGGAAGGGAAACAGGCATTCAGATCCAGGAAATAGAGAGATCCCCCCCCTAAAATCAATAAAAACCGTCCAAAACCTCGACATTTAATAGTAAAGTTTGTAAATTCCAAAGATAAAGAGAAGATCCTTAAAGCAGCAAGAAACAAGAAATCCCTGACCTTTATGGGGAGGAGCATTAGGGTAACAGCAGACCACTCCACAGAGAACTGGCAGTCCAGAAAAGGGCTGGCAGGATATATTCAGGGTCCTCAATGAGAAGAACATGCAACCAAGAATACTTTGCCCAGCAAGGCTCTCATTCAAAATGGAAGGAGAGATAAAGAGCTTCCAAGACAGGAAGGAACTGAAAGAATATGTGACCTCCAAACCAGATCTGCAGGAATTTTAAGGGGGACTCTTAAAATTCCCCTTCAAGAAGAAGTTCAGTGGAACAATCCACAAAACAAGGACTGAATAGATATCATGATGACACTAAACTCATATTTGTCGATTAGTAACTCTGAATGTGAATGGGCTTAATGACCCCATCAAAACGCGAAGGGTTTCAGACTGGATAAAAAAGCAGGACCCATCAATTTGCTGTCTACAAGAGACTCATTTTAGACAGAAGGACACCTACAGCCTGAAAATAAAAGGTTGGAGAACCATTTACCATTCAAATGGTCCTCAAAAGAAAGCAGGGGTAGCCATCCTTCTATCAGATAAACTAAAATTTACCCCGAAGACTGTATTATTCCTAGGTATCTTATGCTTTTGGGTGCAATTGTAAATGAGATTGCCTCCTCAATTTCTCTTTCTTCAGCCTCATTTTTAGTGTATAGAAATGACATTGATTTCTGGGCATTGATTTTGTACCCTGCCACGCTACCAAATTGCTGTATGAGTTGTAGCAGTCTTCTGGGGGAGGGTTTTGGGTTTTCTAGGTAGAGTAGGTTAGGAATAAACCTAACCAAGGAGGTAAAGGATCTCAACCATAAACACTATAGAACGCTTCTGAAACTAATTGAGGAAGACACAAAGAGATGGAAAAATATTCCATGCTCATGGATTGGAAGAATTAATATTGTGAAAAAGTCAATGTTACGCAGGGCAATGTACACGTTTAATGCAATCCCTATCAAAATACCATGGACTTTCTTCAGAGAGTTAGAACAAACTATTTTAATATTTGTGTGGAATCAGGAAAGACCCCGAATAGCCAGAGGAATTTTAAAAAAGAAAACCATATCTGGGGGCATCACAATGCCAGATTTCAGGTTGTACTACAAACTGTGGTCATCAAGACGGTGTGGTACTGGCACAAAAAGAGACTCATAGATCAATGGAACAGAACAGAGAACCCAGAAGTGGACCCTGAACTTCATGGTCAACTGATATTCGATAAAGTAGGAAAGACTATCCATTGGAAGAAAGACAGTCTCTACAATATATGGTACAGGGAAAATGGACATCCACATGCAGAAGAATGAAACTAGACCACTCTCTTTCACCATACACAAAGATAAACTCAAAATGGATGAAAGATCTCAATGTGAGACAAGAGTCCATCAAAATCCTAGAGGAGAACACAGGCAACACCCTTTTTAAACTCGGCCACAGTAACTTCTTGCAAGATAAATCCACAAAGGCAAAAGAAACAAAAGCAAAAATGAACTATTGGGACTTCATCAAGATAAGAAGCTTTTGCACAGCAGAGGATACAGTCAACAGAACTAAAAGACAACCTAAAGAATGGAGAAGATATATGCAAAAGAGGTATCAGATAAAGGGCTACTTTACAAGATCTATAAAGAACGTTTTAAATTCAAAACCAAGGAAACAAACAATCCAATCATGAAATGGGCAAAAGACATGAATAGAAAACTCACAGACGAAGACATTGACATGGCCAACATGCACATGAAAAAACGCTCTGCATCACTTGCCATCAGGGAAATACAAATCAAAACCACAATGAGATACCACCTCACACCAGTGAGCATGGGGAAAATTAACAAGGCAGGAAACCACAAATGTTGGAGAGGATGCGAAGAAAAGGGAAGACTCTTACACTGTTGGTGGGAATGTGATCTGGTGCAGTCACTCTGGAAAACTGAGTGGAGGTTCCTCAAAGAGATAAAAATTGACTTGCCTGACGACCCAGCAATTGCACCTTTGGGTATTTACCCCAAAGACTCAGATGCAAGGAAACGACGGGACTCCGGCACCCTGATGTTTATAGCAGAATGTCCACAATAGCTAAACTGTGGAAGGAGCCTTGGTGTCCATTGAAAGATGAATGTGTAAAGAAGATGAGGTTTATGTATAAAATGGAATATTATTTAGGAATTAGAAACGACAAATACCCACCATTTGCTTCAACGTGGATGAAACTGGAGGGCATTATGCTGAGTAAAGTAAGTCAATCGGAGAAGGAAACAGTGTATGTTCTCATTCATTTGGAGAATATAAATAATAGTGAAAGGGAATATAAGGGAATGGAGAAGAAACGTGTGGGAAATATCAGAAAGGGAGACAGAACATAAATACTCCTAACTCTGAGAAAGGAACTAGGGATGCTTTAAGGGGAGGAGGGTGAGGGGTGCGGGTGAATGGGTGAACAGCACTGAGGGTGGCCCATGCCAGGATGAGACTGGGTGTTATTCTGTTTCTTGGTAAATTGAACACCATAAAAAATAAATTTATTTTAAAAAAAAGTTCAAACAACTAAATATTTATGCTGCCAACATGGGAGTATGTAAATATAGAAACCAATTAACAACAAACGTACAGAAAGTCACTGATAATAATACAATGACAGGGGATTTTTTTTTAAGGGATTTTATTTTATTTTGTTATTATTATTATTTTTTTAATTTATTTTGATTGGTGTTCAATTTACTAACATACAGAATAACCCCCAGTGATGACAGGGGATTTTAAAACAAACTTATGGCAATGGACCGATCGCCTATGCAGAAAATCAACAAGGGAAAAATAGCCTTGACACATTAGACCACAGGGACTCAAGAGATATAGTCTGAACATTTCAACCTAAAGCAGAATACACATTCCTTTCAGGTGTACATGGGATATTCTCCAGAACAGATCATATCATGGCCCACAAATCAGCCCTCAACAGGTACAACAGGTACAAGAAGGTTGATATCACACCATGTACATTTTCGGACCAAAGCGCTATGAAACTGGAAGTCGACAGTAAGAAAAAAATTGGACAGACCAGAAGTACTTGGAGTTTATGATCATCCTACTAGAGAATGAATGGAGCAACCAGAAAATTAAAGAGGAAATTTAAAACAAATGAAAATGAAAACATGTTTCTCCAAACCTCTGGGATGTAGCAAAGGCAGTCCTTAGAGGGAAGTACATAGCAATACAGGCCTACCTCAAGAAAGAAGAAGTCTCCAATACACAGCCTAACCCTACACCTTACGGAGTTGGAAAAGGAATAGCAAGCAAAGCGTAAAGCCTATAGAAGAGAGGAGAAATAAACAATACAGAAACAACAAAGCAGTAGAATGGAATAACGAAACAAAGAGATGGTTCTTCAAAATAATTAAGAAAATGGATCAAGCCCTAGCCAGCCTTATCAACGAGAAAAGAGAAAAGACCTAAATAAATAAAATCACAAATGAGAGAAGAGAGATGACAATCAACACCAGAAAAATTAGACAATTATAAGGGAATACTATGAAAGATTATACGCTAACATATTGGGAGACCTGGAAGAAATGGACAAATACCCAGAAATGTGCAAGTGAGCAAAACTGAAATATAAAGAAATAGAAAATGTGAACAGACCCATAACTAGCAAAGGAAATGAATCAGCAAGGCCCCTGGGTGCCTCAGTGGTTGAGCATGTGCTTTGGCTCAGGTCATGATCCCGGGGTCCTGGGGAATCAAGTCCCACATCAGGCTCCCCACATGGAGCCTCAACTTCCCTGTGTCTATACCTCTGCCTCTCTGTGGCTCTCATGAATCCATAAATAAATCTTTAAAAAATGCAAAAAGATAAAAATATGAGAAAGGACCAATATAAAATCACAAATGAGAAAAGAAATATAACAACCAACACTAGAGAAATACAAACGATTATAAGAGAACATTATGAAAAAGTATATGCCAGCAACCTAGAACCTGGAAGAAATAGATCAATTCCTAGAAATATATAACATCGCAAAAATGAAAAACGAAATAAGAAACTTGGACAGATAACCAGCAAAGAAATTGAATCAGTAATCAAGGATCTCCCAACAGGAGACGCTTAGATCAATAGAACAGAATGGAAAGCCGAAACAAGATACAAACATGTAACTCTATGATCCATTAATCGACAACGAGGCAGGAAGGAATATCCAAAGCACAAAGACAGTCTCTTCAACAAACCCTAACCCTGACCCCAGGATAAGAACAAATGGTGTTGGGAAAACCAGGCAGCCAAATGCAGAAGAATGAAACTGGACCACTTTCTTACACCATATATATATAAAATAAATTCAAAATGGATGAAAGACCTAAATGTGAGACCTGAAACCATACAAAGAAGAAAAGATAGGTAGCAATGCCTTTGACATTTGCCACTGGATCTTCTTTCTAGATATGCCTCTGAGGTGAGGGAAACAAAAGCAAAAATACTATTGGGACTTCATCAAATTTAAAAGCTTCCGCAAAGTGAAGGAAACAACCAAACCTAAAAGGCAACATACAAAATGAGAGGAGATATTTGTAAACAAAATATCCAATAAAGATTTAGCATCCAAAATACATAAAGGAAATATAAATCTCAGCATCCTAAACACAAATTATCCAACTGCAGATGGGCAGAAGACATGAATGGACTTTGTCTCTGACAAAACATCCAGATGGCCATGAGACACACGGAAAGACACTCAGCGTCACCCATCAGCAGGGAAATGCAAACCAAAACCACAATGAGATGTCACCTGACAGCCATCATAATGGCTAAAATTAAGAACAGAAGAAACAACAGGTGTCATTGAGGCTATGGAGAAGAGGGAGGCCCCTTACACTCCTGGTGGGCAGGCGAACAGGTGCAGCCACTGTGGAAAACACTGTGGAGGGTCCTCAAGGAGTTGAAAATAGGGGATCCCTGGGTGGCGCACTGGTTTGGCACCTGCCTTTGGCCCATGTCACAATCCTGGATACCCGGGATCGAATCCCACGTCGGACTCACAGTGCATGGAGCCTGCTTCTCCCTCTGCCTGTGTCTCTGCCTCTTTCTCTGTGACTATCATTAAAAAAAATTTTAAAACAAAGAGGTTAAAAATAGAGCTACACTACGATTCCAAAATTGCACAGCTAGGTATTTACCCCAAGGATACAGAAGTTGTTTAGTAGATTCAAAGAGGGACACGCAGCCCAGTGTTTGTAGCAGCATTATCACCAAGAGCCAAACTGTGGATACAGCCCAGATGTCCATCGACAGATGAATGGGCAGAGACGATGTGGTAAATATACCCACTGCGACATCACTCGTTCATCAGAAGGGATGAAGTGAAGCCATTTACAATGACGTGGGAGAAGTGGAAAGGACTTATGCTAAATGAACTCAGTCAGAGGAAGACATATACCAAATACCATACAATTGCATTCACATGTGAATTTTAAGAAACCAAACAAACTGGCAAAAGGGCGGAGGGGGGGATGAGAGAAGCAAATAAAAAAACACACTATTAACCCCAGAGAATAAACTAATAAAACCAGAGGAAAGTGGGGGGGATGGGGAATCAGGCGATTGGGATAGTGGAGAGCAACTGTGACCAGTACCAGGCGTTGTATCCAAGGGTTGAATCACTATGTGGTAAACCTGAAACTATATCATACTGTGTTTACAAAGAGGAATTCAAGTAAAACTTTAAAATAATAATTGATATTATTGATGAAACACGTGCGCACAAGAGATAAAATCAGAAAGGCAACTGAAAATCCAAATAAAGAGTCTTTAGAGTCACAAATCCCCTCCTTAGCTCAGCTCGGGAGAAGCCTGCCATGTCTTTTCTGACCCCAGCAGAAGCCTGGATTTTCATTCTCTGGGGAGGCCACTGACTTGGTGGAGTCAAGCTATCTTTGAACCCAAAACCTAAATAGAGTGCATAAAACTAAACTGCCCAAGATACTAGGAGTCCCAGTGCAGGCACATGCCAAGACCCAAACTCTAACCATACACAGATATAACCCTAACACTACACTTAAGCCTAATGTTAACCTAAACCTTAAACAAGACCTATCACTAATCGAAAACCAAACACAAACCGCAAGACCGAAACACATTCACTGAACCTTCCTGCCAAACCTCACCCTAACTCCTAAACCTATTCTAAACCCTTAAACCTGAGCGCTACCTTAAATCTAACCCTAACCCTAACCTCTAAACCTAAACTTAACTTAATGTACTCAAATCCTATTCCTGACCTTAACCTGTACCCTAACCCTAACCCTCTAATACTAATCCTATCTCATACCCCAAACTGTAACCTAACCCTTACCCTAAAACTAACCCCTAACCCACTCCCTAAATGTATCTCTTACCCTCTTCCAAAACCGTACCCTGACCCTGTCCCTGACCTGTCCCTAACCCTAACCCCTAACCAAACAATAACCCGAAACCTACTCCTAACCCCTATCCTAACCCTAACCCTCGCCCTAATTCTAAACCTAGCCCTAACTATAACCCTAACCCCTCACCCTAAACCCTAACCCTAACTCACTCCCTAACCCCTAACCCTAACTGCAAACCTAAGCCCAACCCTAACTCTAACCATAACCCTAACCCCAACTCCTAACCTCTTGCCCTAATCCCTAGAGCCTAAACCCTAACCCTAACAGTAAATCCTGTCCCTTACCCTAACCACCATCCTAACTCTTAACTACTGACCATTACCATTATGCCTCACTCTAACCTCTAATCTGTAACCATAAGCATAATCACTAACACCTAACATATAACCTAAGGCTAACCACCAACTGCCTCCCCTCCCCTAACCTTACCATTCATTCTACCCTTTCACTTACCATGTGGTTCTGAGGACTCCCTTCTGATGTAGATGTGGCCCCCAACGGCTCCTCCAGAGTCCTCCAGGGGATCCAAGCGAGCCAGGCTCCTGTGAGTGTGGACATGGCCCAACGTGTTCCTGAGTCATAGTCAGCGGGTCGAGAGGACACCGGGTCTCCTTTCACTGTGGACTATTTCTCATATCCTCTGGAAGCCTCACAGCAGGTCCTCAGGAAGCCGGGGGCTCCTGTCAGCATGGACATGGCCCCATGGCCCCCAGAAAACTCACCACGGGTCCTGAGGGTGCTGTGGGCTCCTGTCAGCATAGACGCAGCCCCATATGTCCTGAAGCCAAAGTGCTGGTCCTGAGGAGGACGGGGTTCCTGTCAGGGTTGACGTGGCCCCTCCTTTTCCTCAAGCCTCACCATAAGACCTGAGGAGGCTGGGGCCTCCTGTCAGCATGGATGTGGCCCATAATCTTCCCAAACCTTCACAGTGGGTTCTGAGGAGGCTGGAGACTCCTGTCAGTGTGGATGCGGCACCCACATTTTTCTCAGGGCTCACCACAGGCCCTGACAAGGCTGGGGTCATCTGTCCGCATGGACGCATCCCCATATTTCCCCAAGTCTACACCGGGGGTCCTGAGGAAGTCAGGGTCCTGTTCTGTCCATGTGGCCCCAAGTCCTCCCGAAGCATCACCGAGGGTTCTGAGGAGGCCGGGGCTCCTGTAACCATGAATGCGGCCCCCAGCTTCCAGAAGCCTCAACTTATGTCCTGAGGGGCCTGAGAGCTCCTGCCAGAGTGGACGTGGCACCACATTTCCTGAAGCCTCCCTGCAGGTCCTGAGGCTGCTCAGGGGTTCCTGTCAGTGTGGATGCAGGCCCACAATTTACTGAAACATCCCCGAGGGTCCGGAGGTGGCTCAGGGCTCCTGTCAGTGTGGATGTGGACCCACATCTTCCTGAAGACTCCCCGCAGGTCCTGAGGCGGCCCAGGTCTCCTGTCAGGGTGGATGCAGGCCCACATCTTCCTAAAGCCTCACCGCGGGTCCTGAGGAGACTGGGGCTCCTGTCAGCATGAACGCGACCCAATTTCCCCCTGAAGACTTCCCGAGGGTCCTGTGGAGGCTTCAGCTCATCTCGTAGATGCGTCCCCACATCCCCCTCAGGCCTCCCCAGCACAGGCTGGCTCCTGTTAGTGCAGGCAGAGGAGGCCTACTGCACACGCGTGCCCCATGGGAGGGGCCTGGGCTCGGGCGCCCCCTGCGGGACACTCAGGCGCTGCAGGAGGCTGTGCAGGAGGCAGCATGTGCTCCATGGGCCCCACCTGCCTCCTTTCAGGCTCCAGCTGGGGCCTGTTAGCTTCAGAAACATCTCAATGAAAAGGTGCCCAACACCCAGCTTCCCCAAAAATACTTAAGGACAAGGAATTGGAGCCCACAGGACGCGAAATGAAATGTGGACCAGACTTTTACCACGTCCTGCAAATCTCACTCAACTCTCTTCCACTGTGGGCGGGACCGCAGGTTGGTGCAGCTGCCCTGGAAACAGTGTGGAGGCCCCTCAGGAAGTTAAAATAGAGCCGCCCTGCGACCAGCAGGTGAATGGCCTGGAGCTCACTCCGAAGATACAGATGCAGTAAGAAGTGGGACAACTGCACCCCAATGTCCACAGCAGCCGGGTCCACAGTAGCCACACTGTGGGAGGAGCCTCGGTGCCCTGTGGCAGATGATGGATAAAGAGGATGGGAGATAGATGATGGTCATAGAGAGAGGAATGGTACTCAGCTATTAAAGAGAATGAAATCTTGCCATTTGCAATGACGTGGATAGAAGGAGAGGGATCATCTTAAGTGAAATAGGTCAGTCGGAAAAGAGAATGACCGTGTGGTGTCATTCATAGGTGGAATTAAAGAAGCAAAGCAGATGAACATCTGTGCAGGGAAGGAAAAACAAATAAGATGAAAACAGATGCAGGGAATACAGACTCTTATATTTAGGAAACAAACTGTGTGTCACAGCAGGGGAGGGGTCGGGGGAGAGCATAACGGGACTGGCATGAAGGAAGGCATGTGATGTCACGTGCACTGAGGTTATCTCCAACTGGTGAATCTCTGAATTCTTCCTCTGAAAGTATAATACACTATACATTAATGAATTGGGTTTAAATTAAATTAAGTTAAAAAAATCAGTTGTATCAGAGCACTTTTCCTTCTGGACTCTCTGTTCTGCTCCTTCAGCTTATGGTGGGACCAACTCTCGTGGGGGTGGTTTGTTTAAGTAGGCGTCAGGCCTCGTCCATGGACCAGCCCAGGGCTAGAACTCACGACCCCGAGATCAGGACGGGAGGTGAGGTCAAGTGTTGGATGCTTAACCGACGGAGCCAGGCGGGGTCCCGAGGACAACACTGCTTTATCCTGTGTCTCTGTGACATCGTTTGAAATAGGAAAGTGCTGTGTCCCACTCTGTCCTGCTTCTCCAATACTGATTTGCTCTCCGGGGTCATTTGTGGGGGCATATGGATGTTATGGGTTTTTTTTTTTTCCTATTTATAGGATCTGCCACCATGATTTGACGGGAATGACATTGAAATAGAGGGTGGCTTCAGGAACTGCGGACACTTTCACAAGATGAGGCTCCCAAACCACGAGCCCAAGATGGCCTCCCAGAGCCTGGTATGGCTCAGTGCACAAGTCTTGTGCTCCTTTGGTTCTGTCTGATTATTTATTCTCTGTGATGCTCCTGAGAAAGGAGTCACATCCGTCATTTCCTTCCTGAGTGCTCATTGACAGGACACAGCAAGCCCCACAATAGAATAAAAACTGAGCCCAGGCCAAATGCAGGAAGCCCCTATTAGAACAGATCTCAATGCCTTTGAAGGCCCCATATCAAAATGTAAACAGAACTTGAGGAATTGCTCCAGCCCTTCAGGAGTTCCCCGAGACCAGCCCTTAAAACTAAGCTAAAAACCACCTCGTGTTCCTAGTCCCTGCTCCACTGTGTCGGGTATACATGGACACAAGTTAGAGTTTGTAAATAAACCCCCGTGTGTTTGCATCAGTGTCAGCTTCTCGGTGGTTTCTCAGATTCGCAATCTTGGGCACAACAGTCTGAGAAAAAAAACAAAACCAAAAGAAGCTCGGACGCAGGTAGAAGAACTGTGTGGGAAATATCAGAAAGGGAGGGAGAACATAAAGACTCCTAACTCTGGGAAACAAACTAGGGGTGATGTAAGGGGAGGAGGGCGGGGGTGGGGGTGAATGTGCTCCTCCTCCCCGGTTTTCCCGCAGGAAATGAAGGAGGAGGCCCTGGTCTCCTCCAGGGACATCATGCAGGTGGACCTGGACGTCAACAGGATGTTCAGCAGTCACATCATATTTTGCGACTACTACGGGGTAGGGTGAGGTTGAGGGGCCAGGGGGGATCAGGACCCAGGGGAGGACCGGGGGATTCTGGGTAGGGAAAAAGGGGCTTCTGAGGCAGGGGGCAAAACAGCAGCCAACAACACACCGCTCCATGGTAGGGTGTAGGGATGACCTCTATGCCCACACCCCCGGGGCCTCGGGGATGAGGAGGCAACTAGGATGGGGCCTCCAGGGCTTGCCATGGGAGCTGAACCCCAAAGGGGAGAGGGACTGCCCCCTGAGAAGCAGGGGATGGGTGGGAGATGTGAGGTGCATGAACCGGACCTGGGGGCCAGGCGGCATGGCCGGGGCTGGAGCAGGACACACATCGATCCCATGAGGGTCGGACGGGTCAGAGTGACACCCACTCTCGGTGATTTCTATATTTCTAAATTCTATGCATTTGATTTGAGACAGTTTGCAATTTGAAAACACACATAGTATGATGAACCCCAGATAATGCCCCCAGTCCAGCCAGGGCCCTGCACTGTCCACACCCAGCCCCAGGGGCAGGGGTCACAGCAAACCCCAGACTGGAGTCACCTTTAAGTGTAGACGTATCCTTGTACATCTTCGAAGAGGGGATGCCCTGTGTCCGCAGGCCCCCCACGACATCCCCCTCATTCCCCACTCCCACTCCATCCCCCTACATCATCATCCCCAATGGCATCCCACCTACACCATCCCCCTCAAACCCACACAGCCCCACACAATCCCCAACCACACTATACCCCAACACCATCCGCCCTACACCATCCACCACACTCCACCACCATCATACCCCTGCCCCCACAACTTCCACCCCCACAACATTGGCCCCTAGCAAGGACCCGGTACAGGTGCCCCCTGTGGGTCATGCTCAGCCTCCCCGGGGTTCTCTGGATACCCTGCTCCCATCAGAAGCCCGGGTGTCCCATAGAGTACCCAGGGGTTGCAGGGAAGAAGGAAGACAGGGAGCCCCTGACAGGGTGTGTGCAGGTGAGTGGTGCAGAGGATGCTCTGAGCCCTGTCTCCACCCACTGTCCCTCCTGGAATGCGGCTTACACTGCACAGGACACCAGCCCCTAACCCAGGGGGATTTGGGCTGGCCTGGCGCCGGGCTCTGTGAGGGCGGGGGTGATTTGAGCCCCCACCCCAGTCCCAACAAAAAGACTAATGGGATCCAGCCCCCCATGGCCCTGTCCAACCCTGGATTCTGGCCCCACGCTGAGCGAGCCCTCTCACAGCTGGATGTGGCCTCCTGGACCCTGGGCGTGCCCCACAGATCCAGGTCGCTGACCTAAGGCAGCCCTGGGGATCCCAGGACACCCAAGGTTGGGGAGGGCAGAGGTGGGCCGGTGGGACCCACCCACACCCACACTAGGAGGCAGGCTCCTGCAGGTGCTGGGGCCCCAGGGGCCCCGTAGCTGGGGTCCAGCTGCCCTGCGGGACCCAGCTAGGAACCCATGAGCTGCAGGTCAAGGTCAGCTCTGCTGTCTTCAGAACCATCTCTCAGGCTGAAACCTCAGGACACACGCCCCCACCCAAGGTCCACACATGCTCCCAGGTGGGGGACTCCAGCACTCGCACCCCACCCATGTGATTCTTGCCCTCCCCTAAAGGACAGACATTCCCTCCACAGGGGAAGGCGCACACCCTCCACTCTGAGCCCATTTGCTGTAGAATGTCAATAAAGTGTTGTGGTGCAAAAATGGACAGACGGACCGTTTCTGTGTCTCCCAGAACTCTGTGCACGGGGCGTGGATAGATCCACAGAGAGGAGGAGGGGGCACCACCCAGTCCCCAAACAGCCCCTGCAGGGTCACCGCAAGGCACACACAGCTGACGTCCCCACGTGCCTTCCAGGGGCGGCCAGACGCCAGGGTCAGGTCCCCACAAACTATACTGTGACTCAGCCTGTGCCCAACAGGCCAGGAGGGCCTAGGACAGAGTGACGGCCATGGAGCCTCAGGTCAGCAGTGTCTCTGTAAAGCGACCTGGGAGGTCTGTGCTCCCTCTGTCAAGGGGGCCGGGGCTGGCTGGTTTCTGGGGTACCTTCTCCCCTCCCCGTATCACTGTGCCTGTGTGCCTGGGGAACAGCGGGCCTATGGGGCTGTCAGCGTGACGCTGGATCGGATGTCAGGACAGCAGGCCCTTGTGTTGTGCCCAAGATTGCAAATCCAAGAAACCACCGATGAGCCGTCACTGATGCAAACTCCCGAGGATTTCTTTACAAGCTGGAGCTTAAGTCCAAGTGTCCCCAACACAGCGGAGCAGGGATTTGGACCCTGAGACTAAGAGGCGTAGCAGCTTTAAAGGGGCCAGTGGCCCATGGGATACACAGAAAGTTGCACAGTCGTGTTGGTCCACACGCAGGTGGCCGACTGAATTACACCTTACCCTATAGGATCCACTTGACCTGGCCTATTTCTTTGGTGAGAATCGGCGTGCAGTTTTGGCGGGCACAAAGCAGGGTTACATTGTTATGAGCCGATTTCCAATTAGGGTATGCCCAGCAGCATGACTGGGTTGGGGCAGCGCCTTAAGACATAAGCAGGTTATGTGGGGGTCATGGGGGAGGTGGCGGGTGTAGCACAAAATGGAATCAGTCCTGCTCTGCTTGTCCAGGGGTAGGGGATTTTTGTTAAATTTCCTGGGTCCCACACTTGCAGCTCATGCACCTGGGCCACCCTCACCAGGTGGACTCAGTGTGCACACCTTGTGGTGCTGGATCTCACACCAGCGTGTAGAGGGCACCCTCCTCGCCCTAGTGAGTAGGGGCTGGGTGAGCATGGGGCTCGGCATGAAGGCCAGGCAGCACAGGGGACTGAGGAACCCCAGCCCGATCACCACCCCTACTCCCACACACAGGCTGCACCATGGCTCCCCGTAATGGGCACCTGGCGCCTCTGGAGATCCCCCCCCAGGGCGGCCCCGAGGTCCCGCTCCCTGCTGGACAGGCATCGGGGAGAAGAGAAGCAGCTGGCGCTCAGCGAGACCCACTGCCTGACATAGGAATGTGGCCGAGCCAGACCTTCCAGCTCAGCTGACCTTCCAGCGGAAAGTCACTGCACGAGCCAGCCCCGGGTCGGCCAGGAGAGTCCAGCTAGCTGCCCAGCGCCAGCTCCAGAAATGATGTTCTGCCAACCATTTCGGTGTTTGGGTGACCCAGCCAGAGGATCCAATAGCTGCACGTGATAGCTGCATGTGATAGACACACACACACCCTGAAACCAACAAAAGTCGGAATCCCCCAGTGTTGTCAAACAGCTGTCGAATGGTTACATACACGACGCTATGGTCCCCAGTAGGATACATGGAAGACGCTATAAATCATGACTGCAGAGGTGCTGGAGGCACGGAGATGTGCCTGCTGGGTTTCAACAAGGAGAGCAGAGGGCTAGGAAGCATACTTCAATGGGGGGGCCCCTCTTAGGAAAGGACACCAGGTCCCTGTGAAAGCTACTGATTGTGAAATCTTTCCTCCTCTCCTTCAGCTTCTGGATTTCCTCCTCCTTTCTTCTTCCTAATTCTAGTTTACCCTCCACCCTGCATCCAAAACAATGACCAAAGAGGCTTCTTTATGATATCTGATCCTAAAAGGATGCTGAGCTCTGGCTACAGGGTTCAGAAACGATCATTTTCTAGGTGTATGCTGATCCCCCGAACTCGTGCCTTCATGGCTCTTCTCTCCCTACAGAACGAGGGGAACCACAGGTCTTACAATGAAAGACGCCCACTTCCACTCAGGTGGGACTGTCCCTTGTGGAGGACGTCATCTGGGCCAAGTAGTCCAAATGGGGTGATCAAGAATAGGTCGCAGGTGAGACATAAGCAAGCACTTACCTTCGATATCATGCTTTATTTGTTCATCCATTTATTATTTGTTAAATATTTTAATTTTATGTCATGTCTATACCCAACACGGTGTTCAAACCCATAACCCTGAGTTCAAGATACCCCAACCAGGCCAGCCAGGCACCCCAGTGCCATGTTTCATAACTCTTTGCTTCCTTGCCTATCTCTGCATCGAACTGGAACATTGAGTCCTTGATGGGGAGCTTTAGTAACCTCCGAATCCTAGAATGTTCTCACTGTATCCCAATCCTAGATTGACATTTACCATTGAATAGCACTTTAAATAAATAGTCAGTAAGATAACTACTACAGAAAAGGAAATTATCAAATTTTCATGTATGTGGTCCCTGCTCCCTGGGCTCCCAGGGAAGCTATGGTTTCTTTAACATTGATCAAGGTCCAAATGACTCCACCACACCTCAAAGCGTGGGCTCAGTTTCTGCCCTGACACATGCAACACCCCTGCTTCAATTAACATGTATCAATCAATCAAAGGGAGCCTAACTGGCTCAGTGTGGTTCGTAAGAACATGGGACTCTTGTTCTTGGGGTAGCATGTTCAAGCCCAATGTTGGCTGGAGAGATTACAGAAAAATAAAATCTTAAAAATATCAATAAGTTTATCTTGGGGAGACATACAAGGGCAGGGATCCAGCTGATGGTTCTACACACAATATTATGCAGCAGAGCACAAAATGTGAACTTTCAGAAGTCTCCTACAGTGGGGGACACACCAGCCTTAAGGTGTTCAGGTGGAGAAGTCAGGTGCAGTCCCTGGAGCGACAGGGTGGGCTCAGGATCCACAGGTCCCTAGGATGGTGGCACCAACTGTTCCCAGGCACAGGAGTGGGAATACGGCTGGGAGCAGTGGGACTCGGGCCAGCTCTCTGCCCTGTGTGGCCATAAGCTGCAAACTCCTGTGCAGTCACAGGGCCACGTTCCTGGGACAGGCCAGCAAAGGCCAGGAGTGGGAGGACACCCTCCCGGGAAGGAAGAGCACAGGTCTCCACCAGGGCAGCCCCTAAAATTTGGAGGTTTAAACTTCAGTAACTTGTCTGTGTGGAGGCTGACAAAATTGAGGCGGTTCCACTTTAAGTTCACTGTTAGCACAAGTACTGCCATCCCAGGCCCCTGTGAATAAGAGCTAAAATTTACATTACTTCAGTTACAGGAAAAGGAAAAAAAACAGCTTACAGCTTAAGGTCCCAGAAAGCCCCATATTAGAATGAGAACAGAGCTCAATGCCCTTGAAGGTCCCATATCAAAATGTAAACAGAACTTGAGGAATTGCTCCAGCCCTTCTGGAGGTCCCCGAGACCAGCCCTTAAAACTAAGCTAAAACCCACTTCGGGGTCCAAGTCCATGCTCCGCTGTGTCAGGTGTACTTGGACGCAAGCTCGAGTTTGGAAATCAACCATCGTGTGTTTGCATCGGTGTCGGCTCCTCAGTGGTTTCTCGGATTTGCAATCTTGGGCACAATACCTCCATGTCCCCTCCCCACCTGGGCTGACCACCTGTCCCCTCCCCCCCAGGCTGACCCTCAGTCTCCTACTCGCCCACAACAGCTTGGAACAGACTCTCACACAGGTCTCATGGGCTTGGTGGGTACTCCCGCCATCCCCGGCCACCCAGGGCAAGGTAGGAGGTTTTGGTAGACCCACTCCCATGGTGTCCCCAGGGCTCCCTGCACAGCATGGCAGCTCGTGACAGGTCAGGGTCTGTGTCCCTGATGCGGGCTCCTGCTCCCCGGTTTTCCCACAGGAAATGAAGGAGGAGGCCCTGGTCTCATCCAGGGACATCACACAGATAGACCTGGACATCAACAGGACGTTCGGCAGCCACACTATGTTTTGGGCCTGCTAGGGGGTCGGGTGAGACTGCTGGGCCAGGGGGCTTAGGGGCCCCAGGGGAGGCCTGGGGGCTTCTGGGTAGGGAAAAAGGGGCTTCTGAAGCCGGGGGGAGCAACAGCAGCCAACAACACACCGCTCCATGGTAGGGTGATAGAGATGACCCACATGCCCCCAACCCCGGGGCCTCTGGGATGAGGATGCCAATTGGATGGGGCCTCCAGTGGTTTCCATGGGAGCTGAACCCCAAAGGGGAGAGGGATGGCGCCCTGAGAAGCAGGGGATGGGGTGGGGGACGTGGGGGGCAGGAACCAGACATGGGGGCCAGGCGGCATGGCCGCGGCTGGAGCAGGAAACACATCAATCCCATGAGGGTCGGATGGGTCAGAGTGACACCCACTCTCGGTGCTTTATATATTTCTAAATTCTATGCATTTCATTTGAGACAATTTGCAATTTGAAAACATACATAGTATGATGACCCCCAGATAATGACCCCGGTCCAGCCAGGGCCCTGCACTTACCACACGGCACCACAGGGGCAGGTGTCACAGCAAACCCCAGACTGCGGTCGCCTTTAACTGTAGAAGTCTCCTTGTGCATCTTAGAGGAAGGGGATGCCCTGTGTCCACAGGCCCCCCACGCCATCCTTCTCATTCCCCACCCCCACATCATCCCCCTACATCATCATCCCCAATGGCATTCCACATAACACCATCCCCCTCACAGCCACACAGCCCCACACAATCCTAACCCACACTACACCCCAACACCATCCCCCCTACACCATCCCACACACTCCACCACCATCATGACCCTGGTCCCACACCATCTACCCCACACCATCGGCCACCAGCAAACCTGGTGCAGGTGCCCCCTGTGGGACATGCTCAGACTCCCTGGGATTCTCTGGATACCCTGCTCATCAGAAGACCGGGTGTCCAATAGAGCACACAGGGGTTGCAGGGAGGAGGGAAGGCACGGAGTCCCCAACAGAGTCGGTGCAGGTGGGTGGTGCCAAGGACCCACTGTGCCCTGCCTCTGCCCACTCTCCCTCCTGGAAGGTGACACACCCTGCACAGGACAATAGCCCCTAACCCAGTGGGACCTGGGCTGCCCTGGCACCAGGATCTGTGGGGGCTGGGTTGATTTGGGCCCCGCCCAGGCCCAACACAAAGACTAATGGGTTCCAGCCCCCCATGGCCCTGGGCAGCCCTGGATTCTGGGCTGGCCACTGCCACTGGGGTTGTTCCTCCTAGGGCCTCACAAGGTAAACTACCCTCACTGAGCCCTGCACCAGGCAGGGGACAGAGCAGCTCCCCCAAGGGCTAACACCTGAAAATCAGCACAACAGGCCCCTCCCCTAGAAGACTAGCTAGACGGACAAGTTCCAGGGGAAGTCAAGGGACTTTAAGTATACAGAATCAGAATATACTCCCCCATGTTTTTTTTTTATTTCTGATTGCTTCCCCCACCCTTTTTCTCCCCTTTCTTTCTATTTCTTTCTCTTATTATTCCCTTTTTTCTTCTTTCTTCCTTTATTCTTTCTTCCTTTATTCTTTCTTTTTCTCTTTTCTTTCCTTCTTTCTCTCCTCTCTTTTTCTCCTTTTCCCAATACAATTTGTTTTTAGCCATTCTGCACTGAGCAAAATGACTAGAAGGAAAACCTCACCTCAAAAGAAAGAATCATAAACAGTCCTCTCTCCCACAGAGTTTCAAAATCTGATTTACAATTCAATGTCAGAAAGCCAATTCAGAAGCACTATTATACAGCTACTGGTGGTTCTAGAAAAAACCATAAAGGACTCAAAAGACTTCATGGCTGCAGAATTTAGATCCAATCAGGCCAAAATTAAAAATCAATTGAATGAGATGCAATCCAAACTAGAAGTCCTAATGATGAGGGTTAACAAGGTGGAAGAACGAGTGAGTGATATAGAAGACAAGTTTATGGCAAAGAGAGAAACGGAGGTAAAAAGAAACAGACAATTAAAAGACAAGGAAGACAGATTAAGGGAAATAAACGACAGCCTGAAGAAGAAAAACCTACGTGTAATTAGGGTTCCTGAGGGCACCAAACTGGACAGAGGACCAGAATAAGTATTTGAACAAATCCTAGCTGAAAACTTTCCTAATCTGGGAAGGGAAACAGGCATTCATATACAGGAAATAGAGAGATTCCCCCCCCCCAAAATCAATAAAAACCATCAACACCTCGACATTTAATAGTGAAGCTTGCAAATTCCAAAGATAAAGAGAAGATCCTTAAAGCAGCAAGAAACAAGAAATCCCTGACCTTTATGGGGAGGAGCATTAGGGTAACAGCAGAGGTCTCTACAGCAACCTGGCAGGCCAGAAAGGGCTGGCAGGATATATTCAGGGTCCTCCATGAGAAGAACATGCAACCAAGAATACTTTATCCAGCAAGGCTCTCATTCAAAATGGAAGGCGAGATAAAGAGCGTCCAAGACAGGCAGGAACTGAAAGAATATGTGACCTCCAAACCAGCTCTGCAAGAAATTTTAAGGGGGACTCTTAAAATTCCCATTTAAGAAGAAGTTCAGTGGAACAATCCACAAAAACAAGGGCTGAATAGATATCATGATGACACTAAACTCATATCTGTCCATAGTAACTCTGAACATGAACGGGCTTAATGACCACATCAAAAGGCGCAGGGTTTCAGACTGGATAAAAAAGCAGGACCCATCTATTTGCTGTCTACAAGAGACTCATTTTAGACAGAAGGACACCTACAATCTGAAAATAATGGGTTGGAGAACCATTTACCATTTAAAAGGTCCTCATAGGAAAGCAGGGGTAGCCATCCTTATATCAGGTAAACTGAAATTTACCCCGAAGACTGTAGTGAGAGATGAAGACGGACACTAAATCATACTTAAAGGATCTATCCAACAATAGGACTTAACAATCCTCAATATATATGCCCCGAATGTGGGAGCTGCCAAATATTTAAACCAATTAATAATGAGAGTGAAGAAATACTTAGATAATTATTATCTTATACTTGGTGACTTCAATCTAGGTCTTTCTACCCTCGATAGGTCTTCTAAGCACAACATCACCAAAGAAACGAGAGCTTTAAATGATACACTGGAGAAAATAAATTTCACAGATATCTACAGAACTTTACATCCAAACTGAACTGAATACACATTCTTCTCAAGTGCACATGGAACTTTCTCCAGAATAGACCATATACTGGGTCACAAATCGCGTCTGAACCGATATCAAAAGATTCAGATCGTCCCCTGCATATTCTCAGACCATAATGCCTTAAAATTAGAACTAAATCACAACAAGAAGTTTGGAAGGACTTCAAACACGTGGAGGTTAAGGACCATCATGCTAAAAGATGAAAGGGTCAACCAGGAAATTGAGGAAGAATTCAAAAGATTCATGGAAACTAATGAGAATGAAGACACAAACGTTCAAAATCTTTGGCATGCAGCAAAAGCAGTCCTAAGGGGGAAATACATCACAATAGAAGCATCCATTCAAAAACTGGAAAGAACTCAAATACAAAAGCTAACCTTACTCATAAAGGAGCTAGAGAAAAAAAAAGTAGCTAGATCCTACACCCAACAGTATAAGAGAGTTAATTAAAATTCGAGCAGACCTCAAGGAAATCGAGACCAGAAGAAATGTGGAACAGATCAACAGAACCAGAAGTTGGTTCTTTGAAAGAATTAATAACATACATAAACCATTAGCCAGTCTTATTAAAAAGAATAGAGAGAAGACTCAAATTAATAAAATCATGAACGAGAAAGGAGAGATCACTACCAACACCAAGGAAATACAATCAATTCTAAAAACATATTATGAACAGCTATACGGAAATAAATTAGGCAATCTAGAAGAAATGGACGCATTCCTGGAAAGCCACAAACTACCAAAACTGGAACAGGAAGACATAGAAAACCTAAAAAGACCAATACCCAGGGAGGAAATTGAAGCAGTCATCAAAAACTTCCCAAGTCAGAAAAGTCCAGGGCCAGATGGCTTCCCAGGGGAATTCTATCAAACATTTAAAGTAGAAACCATACCTCTCCTACTAAAGCTGTTTGGAAAGAAAGAAAGAAAGAGATGGAGTACTTCCAAATTAGTTCTATGAAGCCAGCATCACGTTAATTACAAAAACAGACAAAGACCCCACCAAAAAGGAGAATTACAGACCAATAGCCGTGATCAACATGGATGCAAAAATTCTCAACAAGATACTGGCCAATAGGATCCAACAATACATTAAGAAAATTTTTCACCATGAAAAAGTAGGATTTATCCCTGGGACACAAGGCTGGTTCAACACTCGTAAAACAATCAATGTGATTCATCATATCAGCAAGAGAAAAACCAAGAACCATATGATCCTCTCATTAGATGCAGAGAAAGCATTTGACAAAATACAGCATCCATTCCTGATCAAAACACTTCAGAGTGTAGGGATAGAGGGAACATTCCTCGACATCTTAAAAGCCATCTAGGAAAAGACCACTACAAATATCATTCTCAATGGGGCAGCACTGGGAGCCTTTCCCCTAAGATCAGCAACAAGACAGGGATGTCGACTCTCACCACTGCTATTCAATGTAGTATTGGAAGTCCTAGCCTCAGCAATCAGACAACAAAAAGACATTAAAGGCATTCAAATTGGCAAAGAAGTCAAACTCTCCCTCTTCACCGATGCCATGATACTCTACCTAGAAAACCCAAAAGCCTCCCCCCTCAAGATTGCTAGAACTCATACAGCAATTTGGTAGCGTTGCAGGATACAAAATCACTGCCCAGAAATGAATGGCATTTCTATACACTAACAATGAGACTGAAGAAAGAGAAATTAAGAAGTCAATCTCATTTACAATTGCACCCAAAGCATAAGATACCTAGGAATAAACCTAACCAAGGAGGTAAATGATGTATACCCTAAAACTATAGAAAACTTCTGAAAGAAATTGAGGAAGACACAAAGAGATGGAAAAATATTCCATGCTCATGGATTGGCAGAATTAATGTTGTGAAAATGTCAATGTTACCTAGGCAATGTACACGTTTAATGCAATCCCTATCAAAATACCATGGACTTTCTTCAGAGAGTTAGAACAAATTATTTTAAGATTTGTGTGGAATCAGAAAAGACCCCGAATAGCCAGGGGGATTTTAAAAAATAAAACCATATCTAGAGGCATCACAATGCCAGATTTCAGGTTGTACTACAAAGCTGTGGTCATCAAGACAGTGTGGTACTGGCACAAAAACACACATAGATCAATGGAACAGAATAGAGAACCCAGAAGTGGACCTTGAACTTTATGTCAACTAATATTCGATAAAGGAGGAAAGACTATCAATTGGAAGAAAGACAGTCTCTTCAATAGATGGTGCTGGGAAAATTGGACATCCAACTTCAGAAGAATGAAACTAGACCACTCTCTTTCACCATAAACAAAGATAAACTCAAAATGGATGAAAGATCTAAATGTGAGACAAGAGTCCATCAAAATCCTACAGGAGAACACAGGCAACACCCGTTTTGAACATGGCCACAGCAAGTTTTTGCAAGGTACATCCATGAAGACAAAAGAAACAAAAGCAAAAATGAACTATTGTGACTTCTTCAAGATAAGAAGCTTTTGCACAGCAAAGAATACAGTCAACAAAACTAAAAACAACCTTCAGCATGGGAAAAGACATATGCAAAAGACGTATCAGATAAAGGGCTAGTTTCCAAGATCTATAAAGAACTTCTTAAATTCAACACCAAAGAGACAAACAATCCAATCATGAAATGGGCAAAAGACATGAAGAGAAATCTCACAGAGGAAGACATTGACATGGCCAACATCCACATGAAGAAATGCTCTGCATCACTTGCCATTAGGGAAATACAAATCAAAACAACAATGAGATACCACGTCACATCAGTGAGAATGGAGAAAATTAACAAGGCAGGAAACCGCAAATGTTGGAGAGGATGCGGAGAAAAGGGAACTCTCTTACACTGTTCATGGGAATGTGAACTGGTGCAGCCACTGTGGAAAACTGTGTGGAGGTTCCTCAAAGTGTTAAAAATAGACCTGCCCTATGACCCAGCAATTGCAGTGTTGGGGATTTACCCCAAATATTCAGATGCAATTCAACGCTGGGACACCTGCAGTAAATTCTATTCTCCATCATAAAATAACATGAGTAGTACTCACAGCCAGGAAGTTCATCAATAAACATATTGGTATCTAAATACAGTTTAAAACAATGATTATAAAGTTAGCAGCTGGGCTGGAAAAAGAGCACAGAAGAAAACTAGAGAATCCCTTACTGTAGTAATAAAAGAACTAAAATCAAGTCAGTCCAAAGTTAAATGGTATAACTGAGATGCAGTCCCAACTGGAAGCCTTAAAACAAGAAAGGTTATGGATGACAGAGGCAGACGTAGGAAGTTAGCCACTTATAAACAATAACATTCATATCAGGAGACTCGGAAGATGAAGAGAGAGAAATGGTGGGCCTTCTCAGCCATCAGAATGAAAATACCCACCATTTGCTTCAAGGTGGTGAACGGAAGGTATTTATGCTGAGTGAAGTAGGACTCGGAGAAGGACAACATTGTATGTTCTCATTCATTTGGGAATATAGGTAATAGTGAAAGATATAAGAGAAGGGAGTAGAAATATGTTGGAAATATCAGAAAGGGAGGCAGAACAAAAGACTCCTAACTTGGAATTGAACTAGGGGTGACTGAAGGGGAGGAGGGCAGGGTTGAGGGTAAATGGGTGACGGGAACTGAGGGGGCACTAGACGGGGAGCACTGGGTGTTATTCTGATTTGGCAAACTGAACACCAATAAAAATAAATTTATTATTTAAAAAAAAGAAAGAAAGAAAGAAAGATGGCACCTGGGTGACTCAGTTATGCTTCTGACTTAGGCACAGATCATGATCCAGGTCCCAAGCAGGCTCCCTGTTCAGCAGGGAACTGCTTCTCCCTCTCCCTTGCCCCTATCACTCATGTTTTTTCCTCCTCTCTCTCCTATAATAAATAACATCTTTGAAAAAGAAACAAACAAACCAGAAGGAAGAGAAATCTCCCATGTAGAAGAATTTCAAACATTTGTGCAGACATTCCACCCACAAGTTCATGAGCATAGCTTCCCACTCTTAAGTGTGCAATACACAAAGTAACTTTCCTCTACAAAATATTTTAGAAAAACCTAAAATAATAATGATAATATAATAATAATAACAAATAATGATCAGTTTAGGGAGAAGCTGACAAACACTACCTCAGCAAGATGATCAGATCGATACCAAGACTGATAAATCATGTTGATAGTATCTATCCTTTATAGATATAATGAAAATGGCAGTATATCTCTGTATATAATCCACAAAAACAGTTCAATCATGAGAACAACAGACATGTCCCAACTGAAGGAAATTTTCAAAATACTCTACTTCTCAGAGTGTTCCAGTTCCAAAAAACAAGGAAAGGCTGAAAGACTGTCACAATCCAGAGAAGCCTAAGAAAACAGGAGGATAAACGGAATGTGATATGAGGGTTGGTAACTTAGCAAAACCTAAGGAAATCTGAACATAATATGGTCTTTGGTTAATGCGACTATTTTTAATTGATTCTTGCTAATCTTTGTACGTACTAATATAAGATATCAATAATTGGAGAAATTGAGTGCAAGTGCATGTGAATCTGTACTTCTTCTCAATTTCCCTATAAATCTTTGTTTTTTTCCTAATAAATAAGATTTATTTTGAAAATTAACTTAAATGAATCAGGCTCCAAGTGTGAAGACATTTTAAAGAAGTTTGAATTACTTTTGCCTTATTCTTAAAGAGTTCCTTGATGGAAACAAAGTAAGAATTTTAGATCAGAAGGAAAGAAAAACACTTATGAAACGTATAATGCCTCCTCAACCTGAAAAGCAGGAACGGATAATAAATAACAAAAATCAGATAAAAATATTCTATATAATAGACACCATATGCAAGTGCATTTAAATTTAGCAATGCATAACATTTATTTCCTTGACATTTGTCTTCCAAGAGTTCACAGTGTTTCAGTGTCAGTTGAAATAGGGAAGAATCTCAGGGATGAATCCTTCACATAATAATAGGACCATTGGTACTAATGTCTCTCAGTTCATTCCAAATCCATAAAGATGCATTTCTGATGAGTGACTGAACTGTGAAGAAAGAGATGAAACCCTCATCCCTCTGAATACTTGTGTCAGAATATTTTAACCATAGTACTACGGATAGTAGTAAATTATCCTTATTAACAGGAAATACGTCTCAGATTGAATCTCAGCAATGAGATCGCTGAGAAAAAATGCTTTAACTCGCTCCTCATCTTTTAAAGACAAAGAGAGGTTTTCTATGTAGAAAGACAGTTGTCAAGATAGCCTTAGGAATAAGAGTCTGCAGCATCGAACCCCGCTGCACAGCTAGGACGCTCTGCTCCAGGTCTTCCTGATCCCAAATCCCTGGGCCTCCCCCAACACAGGATGCCATGCTGAGGTCATTTGCAATGGCTCTCTTAGGAGCTCTGGGAAGGGGGAAGGATCTAGATAGGATGGGACAGGGCACATGGAGGCCTAGAAAATTAAGGCCATTCCAATTTAATTCAGTGTTAGCACACGCCCAGCCATCCCAGGCTCCTGTGAAGAAGAGCTGAATTTTACATACTTCTAGTTACAGGAAAAAAAAACAAAAGTTATAGCTTAATGACCTAGAAAGCCCCACAATAGAATCAAAACTGAGCCCAGGCCAAGGGCAGGAAGTCCCTATTAGAATGGGAAGAGAGCTCAATCCCTTGAAGGCCCCATATCAAATGTAAACAGAATTGAGGAATTCTCCAGCCCCTGGAGGTCCAAGAGACCAGCCCTTAAAACTAAGCTAAAACCTACTTCGGGGTCAACTCCTGCTCCCTCTGTCGGGTATAATTGGACACAAGCTCGAGCTTGTAAGTAAACCCTCGTGTGTTTTCATCGCTGTCGGCGTCTCGGTGGTTTCTCGGATTCGCAATCTTGGGCACAACAGTCTGAGATAAAAAAACAAAACAAAAGATGCTCAGACGCAGGTAGAGTGAACACAGGGTTCTGAGAGAAGCAGCGGAGACCCGGGGGCTTGGGGGCTCTTCTGTGGAGGCCCTGCAGACTGGGGGGAGTATGTCACCCCAGAGCCAGAGGACCCAGAGACCCCTCCCGCATCCCGCCCATCGGGTCGGTCTCAGGGAGCAGCAGAGCGCCTCCTGCTAGACTCCAGAGGCGCTGACCCCAACCCGCCTCTCACCCCTCAGTTCCATCTACCAGGCAGATGTGCACCTGATAATCAGCGCCACAGCCCATCCCCAACCTGGCACGACCACTCACTGCCACCAAGTTGTTGGACCACTGAGGCTGCAGAGCTTCAGCTCTGCCTGGAAGTAGGGTCTAGCTTCCTTTGTACTTTGTGCTTTATTTCATTGATTCTTTTTTATTAATTGCCTTATTTAATTTTTATGTATGTACCTTATATATTTCTTATTTTTACTTTCATGTTACTTTAATTGTGTTTCATATTTTGGGATTTAGAATCTTTTAACAAGCAGGCCAAAATATTTGGTGGTTTTTTTTAGAGGGCAGTTGTTATTGTTTTTCTTGGTTTTCTTTTTCTCTTTCTTTTCTTTCTGGAAAAGTAATGAGATGGAAATTCACCTCCATAAAATAACATGAGTAGTACTCACACCAGGAAGTCCATCAATACATATATGATTCTAACTACAGTTAAAAACATGATTATAAAGATAGCAGCTGGACTGGAAAAAGAACACAGAAGAAAACTAGGAATCCTAACTGTAGAAATAAAAGAAGTAAAATCTAGTCAGGCCATTGTTAAAAATGCTATAACTGAGATGCAGTCCCAAGTGGAAGCCTTAAAAACAAGAAAGGCTATGGACCACAGAGGCAGACGTAGGGAAGTCAGCCACTTATTAAAACAATAACATCATACATAGGAGACTCAGAATGAAGAGAGAAAAAGGTGGGCCTTGCTCAGCCATCAGAAATGACAAATACCCACCATTTCTTCAACGGATGGAACTGGAAGGTATTTGCTAGTGAAGTAAGTCAATCGGAGAAGGACAAATATTGTATGTTCTCATTCTTTGGGGAATATAGGTATATGAAAGGAAATTAAGGAAGGGAGTAGAAATGTTGTGAGAAATATCAAAAGGGAGACAGAACATAGACTCCTACTCAGGGAAATGAACTAGGGGTAATGGAAGGGAGGAGGGCAGGCGGTGGGGTGAATGGGTGATGACACTTGGTGTTCTCTGTATGATGGCAAACTGAACACCAATAAAAAAATAAATTATTATTAAAAAAGAAAGAAAAAAAGAAGAGTGGCACCTGGGTGGCTCAGTCAGTTAAGCTCCTGCCTTAGGCTCAGATCATGATCCGGTCCCAAGGCAGGCTACCTGTTTAGCAGGGATCCTGCTTCTCCCTCTCCCACTGCTCCTCTCGCTCATGCTTTTTTCCTCCTCTCTCTCTCAAATAAATAGAAAACATCTTTGAAAAAGAAACAAACAAAAACCCAGAAGGAAGAAAAATATCCCATGTAGAAGAATTTCAACAATTTGTGCAACATTTCACTGTCAAGTTCATGAGCATACCTTCCCACTCTTATTTCCGTAATACACATAGTAACTTCCTCCTAGAAATATAATATGAAAAACTTAAAATAATATTGATAATAAATAATAATAATTAATTAATAACAATAATTAAAGAATCAGTTTACTACGAGAGAAGCTGAAAACACTACCTCAGCAAGATGATCAGATCGATACCAAGACTGATAAATCATGTTGATAGTATCTATCCTTTATATGATATAATGAAAATGGCAGTATATCTCTGTATATAATCCACAAAAACGTTCAGTCATGAGATAAACGAAAGACAATCCCAACTGAGGGAAATTTTACAAAATACTCTACTTCTCAAAGTGTTCCGTTCAAGAACAACAAGGAAAGCCTGAAAGACTGTCACAATCCAGAAGCCTAAGAAAACAGGAGGACAACTGGAATGTGATATGAGGGATGGTAACTTAGCAAAAACTAGGAAATCTGAATAAAGTATGGTCTTTGGTTAATGCGAATTTTTACTCTTGATTCATTAGCTAATATTTGTACTGTACTAATATAAGATATCAATAATTGGAGAAATGAGTGCAAGTGAATGCGAATGCTCTGTACTATTCTCAATTTCACTATAATCTTGTTTTTTCCTAATAAATAAGATTTATTTGAAAATTACTTATAGAATCAGTCTCCAAGTGTGATGACATTTTAAGATTGTTGAATTATCTTTTGCCTTATTCTTATAGATTTCCTTCAGTGGGAACAAAGTAATAATTTTATATCAGAAGGAAATAACAACACTTGAACACGTATAATGCCTCCTCAACCTGAAAAGCAAGAAAGGATAATAAATGCAAAAATCAGATAAATACTTCTAAATAATAGGCACCATATTGCAACTGCATTTAAATTAGCAATGCTAACATTTATTTCCTTGACATTTGTCTTCCAAAGAGTTCACAGTGTTTCAGTGTCAGTTGAAACAGGGGAAGAATCTCAGGGAAGAATCCTCACATAATAATAGGACCATTGGTACTAATGTCTCTCAATTATTTCCAAATCCATACGATGCATTTCCTGATGGTGACTGAGCTGTGAAGAAAGATGAGAAACCCTCATCCCTCTGAATTACTTGTGTCAGAATATTTTAACCATAGTACTACGGATAGTAAATTATCCTTATTAACAGGAAATAGTCTCAATTGGAATCTGAGCAATCAGATGGGCAGAGTAAAACACTTTGACTCGCTCCTCATCTTTTAAAGATAAAGGAGAGCTTTTCTATGTACAAAGTCAGTTGTCAAGATAGCCTTAGGGAATAAGAGTCTGCAGCATGGAATCCCGGTGCACAGCTGGGACGCCCACGACCAGTTCTTCCTGATCCCAAATCCCTGGTCCTGTCCCCCAACACACGCGCCAAGCTGAGTCATTTGCAATTGCTCTCTTAGGAGCTCCGGGGAAGGGGGAAAGAGCTAGATAGGATGGGACAAAATGCAAAGAGGCCTTTGAAATGAAGGCCTTTCTACTTTAAGTTCAGTGTTCGAACAAGTCCAGCCATCCCAGGCCCCTGTGAGAAGAGCTGAAATTTACATATTTCAGTTCAGGAAAAAAAACCAAAGTTTACAGCTTAATGTCCTAGAAAGCCCCACAATAGAATCAAACTGAGCCCATGCCATGGGCTGGAAGCACCTATTAGAATGAGAGCAGAGCTCAATACCCTTGAAGGCCCCAAATCAAAATGTAAACATAAATTGAGGAATTGATGAAGCCCTTCTGGAGACCCTGGACAAGCCCTTAAAATTAAGCTAAAACACACCTCGGGGTCCAGTCCCTGCTCCGCTGTGTTGGGTGTACTTGGACCAAGCTCGAGTTTGGAAATCAACCCTTGTGTGTTTGCATTGGTATCAGTTCCTTAGTGGTTTCTCGGATTCACAATCTTGGGCACAACACCCGCCATGTCCTCTCCCACCTTGGCTGAACCCCTATCCCCTCCCACCCAGGGTGACACCGTCACCTCCCCCCTACAACAGCTGGGCACAGGCCGTCACACAGGTCCCATGGGCATGGTGGGCACTCCACCTTCCCTGCCCTCCCAGAGGAAGGAAGGAGTTTCGGCAGGACACACTCCCATGGTGGCCCCAGGGCTCCCTGCCCAGCAGCACCTCGTGACAGGTCGGGTCTGTGTCCCTCACACTGCTCCTCCTCCCCGGTTTTCCCACAGAAATGAAGGAGGACCCCCTGGTCTCCTCCAGGGACATAACGCAGATGACCTGGACATCATCAGAAGTTCAGCAGCCCCATCATGTTTTAGGACTGCTAGGGGGTCGAGTGAGGCCTGGGCCAGTGGGCTTTGGGCCCTGGAGGCTTCTGGGTAAGGAAAATGGGGTCTCTGAGGCCAGGGAGAGCAATAGCAACCAACAACACACGCTCCATGGTAGGTGATGAGGATGACCACACCCCCGGGGCCTCAGGGATAGGAGGCCACAAGGATGGGGCCTCCAGGGGTTTGCCATGGGACCTGAACACCAAAGGGAGAGGGACGGCCCCTGAGAAGCAGGGGATGGGGTGGAACGTGAGGGGCATGAACCGGACCTGGGTCCAGGCGGCATGTCCGCGCTGGAGCAAGACACACATCATCCCAAGAGGTCAGACGGTTCAGAGTGACACCCACTCTCAGTGCTTTATATTTTTCTAAATTCTGTGCATTAAGACAATTTGCAATTTTAAACATACATATTATGAGACCCCCAGATAATGGCCCCGGTCCAGCCAGGGCCCTGCACTCACCACATGGGGCCCCAGGGGCAGGTGTCACAACAAACGCCAGAATGGGGTCCGCTTGATCTGTAGATGTCTCTGTGTGCATCTTAGAGAACGGGGATGCCCTGTGTCCGCCGGCCCCCCACCCATCCCCCATTCCCCAGACCCACCACCATCCCCCTACATCATCATCCCCCATGGCATCACCACTACCCATCCGCCTCACACACACCACAGCCTCACATAATCCCCACCCACAGTATACCCTCACCATCCCCCCTATACCATCCCCCACACTCCACCACCATCATACCCATGCCCCCACACCATCGACCCCGAGCAAGGACCCGGTGCAGCTGCCCCCTGTGGGACATGATCAGCCTCCCTGGGGTTCTCTGGATACCCTGCCCCCATCAGAAGCCCGGTATCCCATAAGTACCCAGGGGTTGCAGGGAGGAGGGACGGCAGGGAGCCCCCAACAGTGTGTGAGCAGGTGAGTGAATCGAGGGACCCACTGTGCCCTGCCTCCACCCACTGTCACTCCTGGAGGTGGAAACCCTGCACAGGACACCAGGCCCTAACCCAGAGGTACCTGGGCTGATTGGGCCCAGGCTCTGTGGGGGCTGGTTTATTTGAGCCCCACCAGTCCCAACACAAAGACTAATGGAATCAGGCCCACATGGCCCCGGCCAGCCCTGGATTCTGGCCCTGGGCTGAGCAAGCCCTCCACAGCTGGATATGGCCTGCTGGGCCCTGGTCTGCCCCACAGATCCGTCGCTGATCTAGGGCACCCTGGGGATCCTGGGACACCCCAGTGTGGGGAGAGGAGGGGCAAGCCAGTGGGCCCCACCGCACCCACACCAGGAGACAGGTTCCTCCAGGTGCTGGGGCCCCCAGAGGCCCAAGGCCGGGGTCCAGCTGCCCTGCGGGAACCCAGTGCAGAACCCATGAGCTGCAAGTCCATTCAGCTTTGCTGTCCTCAGAACCGTCTCTCAGGCTGAAACCTCAGGACACGCCTCCACCCGGAGTCCACAAATGCTCCCTGGTGGGGGACTCCAGCACTCGACCCCCAACCCATGTGATTCTTGTCCTCCTGTAAAGGACAGAAAGGTCTCCCTCCCCAGGTGAAGCACGCACCCCCCAGCTCTGAGCCCGTTTGCTGTAGAAATCAATAAAATGTTGTGCGAAAATGCACCCAGCCCATTTCGTGTCTCCCAGAACTCTGTGCACAGGCATGTAGAGACCCCAGAGAGGAGGAGGGGGAACCACCTAGGCCCCAACTACTGTGCAGGGGCACCACAAGGCACCCACAGCTACGTTCCCACGTGCCTCCAGGAGTGGCCAGACCCACTCTGGACATGGGAATGTGGCCGAGCCAGAACTTCAAGCTCAGCTGACCCTCCAGCTGAAAGTCACTGCATGAGCGACCCCAGCGCTGCCAGGAGAGCCCAGCTAACTGCCCAGCGCCAGCACCAGAAATGATGTTGTGCAACCATTTCGGGTTTTTTTGGTGACCCAGCCAGAGGATCTGATTGCTGCACTTGATAGCTCTGGGATATGACACACACACACACCTCAAAAGAACAAAACAACAAAAAGCAACAAAAGACGGAATCCCCCCAATACTGTCAAAACAGCAGCCAGATGGTTACTTACACAATGCTGTGTCCCCAATAGGATACAGGGAAAACGCTATAAGCCACGACGCAGAGGTGCTAGAGATGTGCCTGCTGTGTTCCAACAAGAGGCAGGGTCAGGAAGCATCCTCCGAGGGGGGGCCCTCCTAGGAAAGACACCAGGTCCCTGTAAAGCTATGGAGGGTGAAATGTCCTCCTCTCTTCTGCTCTGGTTTCCTCCTAAATGCCATTTTCTTCAATCATATTAGCAAGAATTTATTTTAGTTTTTAAATTTCTTTTTATTGCAGTCCATTTGTATGAATTCTTTCTTCAGCAAGGGTGTCATTCAGGAGAGATAAAGATTTTCCCAGACAGGCAAATATAAAGGAGTTCGGACCACTTAACCAGTCCAGTAAGGAATTTTAAGAGGGACTCTTCTAGTGGGGGGAAAAAAAGAGACCAAATGCAACAAAGACTAGAAAGGACCAGAGAACGTCACCAAAACACCAACTCTTCCGGTAACACAGAGGCACAAAGTTCATATCTTTAATAGTCACTCTGAATGATGATAGACTAAATGCTCCATCAAAAGATATAGGGTAACAAAGTAGATAAAATCAGGATCCGGGATGCCTGGGTGGCTCAGGGGTTGAGCCTCTGCCTTTACCATCGGGTGTGATCCTGGAGTCTGGGATCGAGTCCCATACTGGGCTCCTGGTGGAGAGACTCTCCTCTCTCTGTAATTTCCTGCCTCTCTCTCTCTGTCCTCTCTGATAAATAAAATTATTATTAAAAAAACAACATCCATCTGTACGCTGCCAACAAGATGCTCACCTTAGACCTATAGACACCACTATTGAAGTCAGGGGATGGAAAATCTCTATCATGCTAATGGATATCAAAAGAAAGCTGGAGGACCACATACTTATATCAGACAAACGAGATTTGAGACCAACCAGGGGGACACCTGGTGGTTCAGTGTTTGAGCAATCTGCCTTCAGATCAGGGGTGATCCTGGGATCCCAGGATCGAGTCCCACATCTGCCTCCCCTTAGGGAGCCTGCCTCTCACTCTGCTATGTTTCTTCCTCTGCTCCTCTGTGTATCTCTCATGAATAAATAAATAAAATATTTAAATTTCAAACAGAAAGAACAAATACTGTAAGAAGAGATGAAGAAGGGCATTATTTCATAATTAAAAAGACTCTCTATCAGATCAACAACTAAATATTTATGCTGCCACATGGAGTACCATATAGAAACCAATTAACAACAAACTACAGAACTCACTGATAATAATAACATGACAGGGGATTTTAACACCCACTTATGCATGGACATCTCTATAAGAAAATCAACGGGGAACAATGCCTTGACACACTGGACCACAGGACTCAACAGATATAGTTGAACATTTATCCTAAAGCAGAATACACATCCTTCAAGTGCACATGGGACATTCTCCAGAATCATATCATGGGCCACAAATCAGCCCTCAACAGGTACAACAGGTACAAGAAGGTTGTATCCTGTACATTTTGAACACGATGCTATGAAACGAAGTCGACAGTAAGAAAAAAATTGGACAGACCAAAAATACGTGGAGATTATGATCCTACTAGAGAATGAATGGAGCAACCAGGAATTAAGAGGAAATTTAAAACAAATGAAAATGAAAACATGTTTCTCCAAACCTCTGGATGTACAAGGCAGTCCTAAGAGGGAAGTAAAGCAATACAGCCTACTCAAGAAACAAGAGTCTCCAATACACAACCAACCCTACACCTAAAGGAGCTGGAAAAGGAATACAAACACACTAAAGCCACAGAAAGGAAAAAATAAAGATAGAGCGAAAAACAATCGCAGAAACAACAAACATAGAATGGAATAATAAACTAAACTGTTCTTCAAAATAATAATAAAATGGATCAAGCCTAGCCAGCCTATCATGAGAAAGAGAAAGACCTAAATAAATAAAATCACAAAGAGAGAAGAGAGATCAATAAAACCAGAAGGTATTCTGGTAGTAATGAACACCAATAAAAATTAAACAAACAACAACAAATAACACAAAAAAATTAGACAATTATAGGAATACTAAGTATTATCGCTAACAAACTGGGAACATGGAAGAATGGACAAATCTCAGAAATGTGCAGCGAGCAAAACTGAAATAAAAAAAGAAAATGTGAACAGACCCATAACTAGCATAGGAATTGAATCAGCAAGGCACCTGGGTGCCTCAGTGGTTGAGCATCTGCTTGGCTCAGTTCTGACCCGGCCTGGGGGCACATCCCACTCAGGCTCCCCACATGGAGCCTCATTTTCCTCTGCCTATACCTCTGCCCTCTGTGTCTCGCATGAATCATAAATAAAATCTTAAAAAAGAAAAAGATAAAAGATGAGAAGGACCAAATAAAATCACAAATGAGAAAAGAAATAACAACCAACACTAGAGAAATACAAAGTTATAAGAGAACTTATGAAAAATTATATGCCAGCAACCAAGAACCTGGAAAAACGAATTCCTGGAAATATAACAGAAAATGAAAAAGGAGAAATAAGAAACTGAACAGATAACCACAAGAAATGAATCAGCACAAGAATCTCCCAACGAGACTTAGATCAAGAACAAGAAACCGAAACAAATACAAACCTGTAACTCTATGATCCATTAATTGACACAAGGCAGGAAGGAATATCCAAGGCACAAAGACAGTCTCTTCAACAAACCCTAACCTGACCCCAGGATAAGACAAATGGTGGGGAAAACCAGGAGCCACATGCAAGAATAAACTGGACCACTTTCTACACCATATATATAAAAATAAATCAAAATGGATGAAACCTAAAGTGAGACCTGAAACATACAGAAGAAAAGATAGGCAGCATGCTTTGACATTGGCCATTGGATTTCTTTCTAGATATGCCTCTGAGTGAGGGAAACAAAGCAAAATCCTATTGGGACTTCATCAAATTGAAAAGCTTAGCAAAGTGAGGAAACAACCAAATAAGGCAACATACAGGGAGGGGCAAGTGGCGAAGGTAGTGTCCCCAATCACCTCACCACACATTACCTGATAACCTTCAAATCATCCGAAAATCTCTGAATTCTGCCTGGATTTAAAAGAGACCAGAATGCTACAGTGAGAAAAGTTCGCTTATCAGGAGAGACGGGAAAAAAGAATAAGAAACAAAAGGCATCCAGGGGGGGGCCCTGCGAGGAGCCGGCTAGGCCGGGGCGAGTGTCCCCAGGACAGAGAGCTCTGTTCTGGAGAAGAGGACTGCACCAATCTTCCGGGTGAATGGCGCCAGGAGGTCAGAGCGACCCCAGGAGGGCGGGGATGCCCTGGGCTCCCTGGAACCTAAAGACACCTGCACTCCAGGAGAGTGCTCCCTCCCTAGGGCTGCAGGGCACATGCATGACTGGGGGACTCGGGCTGGGGGCGGCTGTGCAGGAGGGTTTGCATGCCCCAGCAGCTTGGCACGGTCCTCCGCAGAGGAAGAGGCTCCGTGGGAGGGGCTGTGGGGCTCCGGGAGCAACTCGAGGGGCTGGGCGGGCTCTGCCGGGAGGCGGCATGCGGCCGAGGCAAGAATCCAAACAGCCAGGCCCGGAGACAGGGCTGGGAACACCCAAGGATTGGCCTCCGCGGACAGGCAGAGGCCAAGGGCCAGGACAGCAAAGACGCTCCTGCCCAGAGCTGAGCAGATCAGCCCCAGCCCCAGAGCCTCCAGCCCTCAGACTGGCTCTCCCGAGTTACTGCGGGGCTGAATCAGGTTTCCAGAGCTGGCCGCTACACTGGGGTTGTTCCTCCTGGGCCTCACGGTAAATACCCCCACTGAGCCCTGCACCAGGCAGGGGACAGAGCAGCTCCCCCAAGGGCTAACACCTGAAAATCAGCACAACAGGCCCCTCCCCAGAAGACAGCTAGACGGACAAGTTCCAGGGAAGTCAAGGGACTTAATATACAGAATCAGAAATACTCCCCCATTTTTTTTTATTTCTGATTGCTTCCCCCACCTTTTCCCCCTTTCTTTCTTTTTCTTTCTCTTTTATTCTCCTTTTTTCCTTCTTTCTTCTTTCCTTTTTTCTTTTTCTCTTTTCTTTCCTTCTTTCTCTCCTCTCTTTTCTCCTTTTCCCTAAATTTGTTTTTGGCCACCTGCACTGAGCAAAATGACTAGAAGGAAAACCCTCAAAAGAAAGAATCAAAACAGTCCTCTCTCCACAGAGTTAAAATCTGATTACAATTCAATGTCAGAAAGCCAATTCAGAAGCACTATTAACAGCTACTGGTGGTCTAGAAAAAACCATAAAGGACTCAAAGACTTCATGCTGCAGAATTTAGATCCAATCAGGCCAAAATTAAAAAATCAATTGAATAGATGCAATCCAAACTAGAAGTCCTAAGATGAGGGTTAACAAGGTGAAGAACGAGTGAGGTGATAGAAGACAAGTTTATGGCAAAGAGAGAAACGAGGAAAAAAGAACAGACAATTAAAAGACAGGAAGACAGATTAAGGAAATAAACGACACCTGAGAAGAAAAACCTACGTGTAATTGGGTTCCGAGGGCCAAAATGGACGAGGGACCAGATAAGTATTTGAACAAATCTAGCTGAAAACTTTCCTAATCTGGGAAGGGAAACAGGCATTCAATCAGGAAATAGAGAGATTCCCCCCCAAAATCAATAAAAACCATCAACACCCGACATTTAATAGTGAAGCTTGCAAATTCCAGATAAAGAGAAGATCCTTAAAGCAGCAAGAACAGAAATCCCTGACCTTTTGGGGAGGAGCATTAGGTAACAGCAGAGTCCACAGCACCTGGCAGGCCAGAAAGGGCTGGCAGGATATATTCAGGGTCCTCCTGAGAAGAACATGCAACCAAGAATACTTTATCCAACAGGCTCTCATTCAAATGGAAGGGAGATAAAGAGCTTCCAAGACAGAGAAATGAAAGAATATGTACCCAAAACAGTCTGCAAGAAATTTTAAGGGGGACTCTTAAAATTCCCATTTAGAAGAAGTTCAGTGGAACAATCACAAAAACAAGGCTGAATAGATATCATGATGACACTAAACTCATACTGTGTCATAGTAACTCTGAACTGAACGGCTTAATGACCCATCAAAAGGCGCAGGTTTCAGACTGGATAAAAAAGCAGGACCCATCTATTTGCTGTCTACAAGAGACTCATTTTAGACAGAAGGACACCTACAATCTGAAAATAATTTGGAGAACCATTTACCATTAAAGTCCTCATAGGAAAGCAGGGGTAGCCATCCTTATATCAGTAAAACTGAAATTTACCCCGAAGACTGTAGTGAGATGAAGAGGACACTAATCAACTTAAAGGATCTATCCAACAAAGGACTTAACAATCCTCAATATAAGCCCCGAATGTGGAGCTGCCAAATATTTAAACCAATTAATAATGAGATGAAGAAAATTTAGATAATTATTATCTACTGGTGACTCAATCAGTCTTTCTACCCTCGATGTTCTCTAACACACATCCCAAAGAAACGAGAGCTTTAAATGATACACTGGAATATTTCACAGATATCTACAGAACTTTACATCCAAACTAACTGAATAACATTCTTCTCAAGTGCACTGGAATTCTCCAGAATAGACCAATACTGGGTCACAAATGGCGTTGAACGATATCAAGATTGGATCCCCCTGCATATCTCAGACCATAATGCCTTAAATTAGAACTAAATAACAACAGAAGTTGGAAGGACTCTCAACAGTGGAGGTAAGGACTCATGCTAAGATGAAAGGGTCAACCAGGAAATAAGGAAGAATTAAAAAGATTCTGGAGGATCCCTGGTGGCGCAGCGGTTTGGCGCCTGCCTTGGCCCAGGGCGGATCCTGGAGACCCGGGATCGAATCCCACGTCGGGCTCCCTGCTGGAGCCTGCTTCTTCTCCTCTGCCTGTGTCTCTGCCTCTCTCTCTCTTTGTTGTGACTATCATAAAAAAAAAAAAAACAAAATTCATGGAAACTAATGAGAATGAACATACAACTGTTCAAAATCCTTGATATGCAGCAAAAAGCAGTCCTAAGGGGGAAATTACATCACAAATACAAGCATCCTTCAAAAACCGGAAACTACTGCAATACAAGCTAAACTTACACATACAGAGAGCTAGAGAAAAAACAGCAGATATATCCAACACCCACAGAAGATAGAGTTATATTAAAATCGAGCAGAATTCAAGGAATCGAGACAGAAGAATGGTGGAACAGATAATGGAACGAGGTGGCGCCTGCCTTTGGCCCAGGGCGCGATCCTGGAGACCCAGGATCGAATCCCACATCGGGCTTCCGGTGCATGGAGCCTGCTTCTCCCTCTGTCTGTGTCTCTGCCTCTCTCTCTTTCTCTCTCTGTGACTATCATAAATAAATAAACATTAAAAAAAAAAAGAATGCGAAATGAAATGTGGACCAGACTTTTACCACGTCCCGCAAAACTCACTCAACCCTCTTCCACTGTCAGCGGGACTGTGGGCTGGTTGGTGCAGCCGCCCTGGAAACAGTGTGGAGGCTCCTCAGGAGTTACAAATAGAGCCTCCTTGCGACCAGCAGGTGAATGGCCTGAGCTCACTCCAAAGATACAGATGCAGTGAGAATCGGGACACCTGCATGTCCCGATGTCCACAGGATCCGGGTCCATAGTAGCCACAGGGTGGGAGGAGCCTCGGTGCCCTCTGGCAGATGATGGATAAAAAATATGGGAGATAGATGATGGTCATAGAGAGAGGAATGGTACTCAACTATCAAAGAGAAGGAAATCTTGCCATTTGCAATGACGTGGATAGAACTAGAGGGATCAGGTTAAGTGAAATAAGTCAGACGGGAAAGAGAATGACCGTGTGGTGTCACTCATAAGTGGAATTAAAGAAGCAAAGCAGATAACAACTGTGAAGGGAAGGAAAAACAAATAAGATGAAAAGAGATGCAGGAAATATAGACTCTTAATGATAGGAAACAAACTGATGTTCATTGGAAGCAGGGTTGGGAGGTTAACAGGGGACCGGCATGAAGGAGGGCACGTGATGTCACGAGCACTGTGGTTATCTCCAGCTGGTGAATCCCTGAATTCTTCCTCTGAAAGTATAATACTCTATACGTTAATTAATTGGGTTTAAATTAAATTAAGTTAAAAAATCAGTTGTATCAGAGTACGTTTCCTTCTGGACTCTCTGTTCTGCTCCTCCAGCTTATGCTGGGACCAACCCTCGTGGGTCTGGTTTGTTTAAGTAGGCGTCAGGCCTCGTTCATGGACCAGCCCAGGGCTAGAACTCACAACCAGGAGATCAGGACCAGAGGTGAGGTCAGGAGTCCAATGCTTAACCGACAGAGCCAGGCGGGGTCCCGAGGACAACACTGCTTTATCCTGTGTCTCTGTGACATCGTTTGAAATAGGAAACTGCTGCATCCGGATCTGTACTGCTTCTCCAATACTGATTTGCTGTCCGGGGTCATATTTCGGGGCAGATGGATGTTATGGGTTTTTTTTTCCCTATTTATAGGATCTGCCACCATGATTTGACAGGAATAACATTGTAATTGAGGGTGCTTCAGGAACTGCGGACATTTTTACAAGATGAGGGTTCCAACCCACGAGCCCAGGACGGCCTCCCAGAGCCTGGTATGGCTCAGTGCACAAGTCTTGTGCTCTTTTGGTTCAGTCTCATTATTTATTCTCTGTGATGCTCCTGAGAAGGGAGTCACGTCCATCATTTCTTTCCTGAATGCTCATTGTCAGGACACAGCAAGCCCTACAATAGAATAAAAACTGAGCCCAGGCGAAGGGCAGGAAGCCCCTATTAGAACAGATCTCAATGCCCTTGACGGCCCCATACCAAAATGTAAACAGAACTTGAGGAATTACACCAGCCCTTCGGGAATTCCCCGAGACCAGCCCTTAAAAATAAGCTAATACCCACCTCGGGGTCCAAGTCCCTGCTCCGCTCTGTCGGGTATACTTGGACACAAGTTCGAGCTTGTAAATAAACCCTCGTGTGTTTGCATTGGTGTTGGCTTCTCGGTGATTTCTCAGATTCGCAATCTTGGGCACAACAGTCTGAGATAAAAAAAAAACAAACAAACAAAAGAAGCTCGGACGCAGGTAGAGTGAACACAGGGTTCTGAGAGAAGCAGCGGAGACCCGGGGGCTTCGGGGCTCTTCTGTGGAGGCCCCAGCAGACTGGGGGGCGGGATGCTCAGCCTCAGAGCCAGAGGACCCAGCGTCCCCACCGGCATCCCGCCCATCAGATTCAGGACTCAGGGAGCTGCACAGCGCCGCCCCCTGGAGCCCAGAGGCACTGACGCCCACCCCGCCTCTGACCCCCGCAGGTGCAACTCCCAGGCAGATGTGCACCTGACATTCAGCGCCAAGGCCCATCCCCAGACCCCACACAGACCATTCGGTGCCACCAGTTGTTAGACCACAGAGGCTTCAGAGCTTCAGCTCTACCTGGAAAGTAGGGTCTATTCCTTTGTAGTTTCTGCTCTAATTTCAATTATTTTCTTTGATTCTTTTTTATTAATTGCCTTATTTTAATTTTATGTATGTACCTTATATATTTCTTATTTTTACTTTTATGGTAGTTTAATTGTGTTTCATATTTTGGGATTTAGAATCTTTTAACAAGCAGGCCAAAATAAATTGGTGTTTTTTTTGGAGGGCAGTTGTTATTGTTTTTCTTGGTTTTCTTTTTCTTCCTTCTTTCTTTTCTGGAAAAAATAATGAGATGGAGAAATTCTCCATCATAAAATAACATGAGGTAGTACTCACAGCCAGGAAGTTCATCAATAAACATATATGGTATCTAAATACAGTTTAAAACAATGATTATAAAGTTAGCAGCTGGGCTGGAAAAAGAGCACAGAAGAAAACTAGAGAATCCCTTACTGTAGTAATAAAAGAACTAAAATCAAGTCAGTCCAAAGTTAAAAATGGTATAACTGAGATGCAGTCCCAACTGGAAGCCTTAAAAACAAGAAAGGTTATGGATGACAGAGGCAGACGTAGGGAAGTTAGCCACTTATTAAAACAATAACATTCATATCATAGGAGACTCGGAAGATGAAGAGAGAGAAATGGTGGGCCTTACTCAGCCATCAGAAATGACAAATACCCACCATTTGCTTCAAGGTGGATGGAACTGGAAGGTATTATGCTGAGTGAAGTAGGACAATCGGAGAAGGACAAACATTGTATGTTCTCATTCATTTGGGAATATAGGTAATAGTGAAAGGGAATATAAGAGAAGGGAGTAGAAATATGTTGGAAATATCAGAAAGGGAGGCAGAACATAAAGACTCCTAACTTGGAATTGAACTAGGGGTGACTGAAGGGGAGGAGGGCAGGGTTGAGGGTAAATGGGTGACGGGAACTGAGGGGGACACTAGACGGGATGAGCACTGGGTGTTATTCTGATTTGGCAAACTGAACACCAATAAAAAATAAATTTATTATTTAAAAAAAAGAAAGAAAGAAAGAAAGAATGGCACCTGGGTGACTCAGTTATGCTTCTGACTTAGGCACAGATCATGATCCAGGTCCCAAGGCAGGCTCCCTGTTCAGCAGGGAACCTGCTTCTCCCTCTCCCTCTGCCCCTATCACTCATGTTTTTCTCCTCTCTCTCTCCTATAAATAAATAACATCTTTGAAAAAGAAACAAACAAACCCAGAAGGAAGAGAAATCTCCCATGTAGAAGAATTTCAAACAATTTGTGCAGACATTCCACCCACAAGTTCATGAGCATAGCTTCCCACTCTTAAGTGTGCAATACACAAAGTAACTTTCCTCTACAAAATATATTTAGAAAAACCTAAAATAATAATGATAATATAATAATAATAATAATAACAATAATGAATCAGTTTACTATGGAGAAAGCTGACAAACACTACCTCAGCAAGATGATCAGATCGATACCAAGACTGATAAATCATGTTGATAGTATCTATCCTTTATATGATATAATGAAAATGGCAGTATATCTCTGTATATAATCCACAAAAACAGTTCAATCATGAGATAAACAACAGACATGTCCCAACTGAAGGAAATTTTCAAAATACTCTACTTCTCAGAGTGTTCCAGTTCAACAAAAACAAGGAAAGGCTGAAAGACTGTCACAATCCAGAGAAGCCTAAGAAAACAGGAGGATAAACGGAATGTGATATGAGGGTTGGTAACTTAGCAAAACCTAAGGAAATCTGAACATAATATGGTCTTTGGTTAATGCGACTATTTTAATATTGATTCATTAGCTAATCTTTGTACCGTACTAATATAAGATATCAATAATTGGAGAAATTGAGTGCAAGTGCATGTGAATGCACTGTACTATCTTCTCAATTTCCCTATAAATCTTTGTTTTTTTCCTAATAAATAAGATTTATTTTGAAAATTAACTTAAATGAATCAGGCTCCAAGTGTGAAGACATTTTAAGAATAGTTGAATTAACTTTTGCCTTATTCTTAAAGAGTTCCTTTGATGGAAACAAAGTAAGAATTTTAGATCAGAAGGAAAGAAAAACACTTATGAACACGTATAATGCCTCCTCAACCTGAAAAGCAGGAACGGATAATAAATAACAAAAATCAGATAAAAATACTTCTATTATAATAGACACCATATAGCAAGTGCATTTAAATTTAGCAATGCATAACATTTATTTCCTTGACATTTGTCTTCCAAAGAGTTCACAGTGTTTCAGTGTCAGTTGAAATAGGGGAAGAATCTCAGGGATGAATCCTTCACATAATAATAGGACCATTGGTACTAATGTCTCTCAGTTCATTCCAAATCCATAAAGATGCATTTCCTGATGAGTGACTGAACTGTGAAGAAAGAGATGAGAAACCCTCATCCCTCTGAATTACTTGTGTCAGAATATTTTAACCATAGTACTACGGATAGTAGTAAATTATCCTTATTAACAGGAAATACGTCTCAGATTGGAATCTCAGCAATGAGATGCGCTGAGAAAAAATGCTTTAACTCGCTCCTCATCTTTTAAAGACAAAAGAGAGGTTTTCTATGTAGAAAGACAGTTGTCAAGATAGCCTTAGGGAATAAGAGTCTGCAGCATCGAACCCCGCTGCACAGCTAGGACGCTCGTGCTCCAGGTCTTCCTGATCCCAAATCCCTGGGCCTGTCCCCCAACACAGGATGCCATGCTGAGGTCATTTGCAATGGCTCTCTTAGGAGCTCTGGGGAAGGGGGAAGGATCTAGATAGGATGGGACAGGGCACATGGAGGCCTAGAAAATTAAGGCCATTCCAATTTAAATTCAGTGTTAGCACACGCCCAGCCATCCCAGGCTCCTGTGAAGAAGAGCTGAATTTTACATTACTTCAGTTACAGGAAAAAAAAACAAAAGTTTATAGCTTAATGACCTAGAAAGCCCCACAATAGAATCAAAACTGAGCCCAGGCCAAGGGCAGGAAGTCCCTATTAGAATGGGAAGAGAGCTCAATCCCTTGAAGGCCCCATATCAAAATGTAAACAGAAATTGAGGAATTGCTCCAGCCCTTCTGGAGGTCCAAGAGACCAGCCCTTAAAACTAAGCTAAAACCTACTTCGGGGTCCAACTCCCTGCTCCGCTCTGTCGGGTATAATTGGACACAAGCTCGAGCTTGTAAGTAAACCCTCGTGTGTTTTCATCGCTGTCGGCGTCTCGGTGGTTTCTCGGATTCGCAATCTTGGGCACAACAGTCTGAGATAAAAAAACAAAAACAAAAGATGCTCAGACGCAGGTAGAGTGAACACAGGGTTCTGAGAGAAGCAGCGGAGACCCGGGGGCTTGGGGGCTCTTCTGTGGAGGCCCCTGCAGACTGGGGGGCAGTATGCTCACCCCCAGAGCCAGAGGACCCAGAGACCCCTCCCGCATCCCGCCCATCAGGGTCAGGTCTCAGGGAGCAGCAGAGCGCCTCCTGCTAGACTCCAGAGGCGCTGACGCCCAACCCGCCTCTCACCCCTCAGTTCCATCTACCAGGCAGATGTGCACCTGATAATCAGCGCCACAGCCCATCCCCAGACCTGGCACAGACCACTCACTGCCACCAAGTTGTTGGACCACTGAGGCTGCAGAGCTTCAGCTCTGCCTGGAAAGTAGGGTCTAGCTTCCTTTGTACTTTGTGCTTTATTTTCATTGATTCTTTTTTATTAATTGCCTTATTTAATTTTTATGTATGTACCTTATATATTTCTTATTTTTACTTTCATGTTACTTTAATTGTGTTTCATATTTTGGGATTTAGAATCTTTTAACAAGCAGGCCAAAATAATTTGGTGGTTTTTTTTAGAGGGCAGTTGTTATTGTTTTTCTTGGTTTTCTTTTTCTTCTCATTTTCTTTTCTGGAAAAAGTAATGAGATGGAGAAATTCACCTCCATAAAATAACATGAGGTAGTACTCACACCAGGAAGTCCATCAATACACATATATGATATCTAACTACAGTTTAAAACTATGATTATAAAGATAGCAGCTGGACTGGAAAAAGAACACAGAAGAAAACTAGAGAATCCCTTACTGTAGAAATAAAAGAAGTAAAATCTAGTCAGGCCATTGTTAAAAATGCTATAACTGAGATGCAGTCCCAAGTGGAAGCCTTAAAAACAAGAAAGGCTATGGACCACAGAGGCAGACGTAGGGAAGTCAGCCACTTATTAAAACAATAACATTCATATCATAGGAGACTCAGAAGATGAAGAGAGAGAAAAGGTGGGCCTTGCTCAGCCATCAGAAATGACAAATACCCACCATTTGCTTCAACGTGGATGGAACTGGAAGGTATTTTGCTAAGTGAAGTAAGTCAATCGGAGAAGGACAAATATTGTATGTTCTCATTCGTTTGGGGAATATAGGTAGTAGTGAAAGGAAATATAAGGGAAGGGAGTAGAAATGTGTGAGAAATATCAGAAAGGGAGACAGAACATAGACTCCTAACTCAGGGAAATGAACTAGGGGTAATGGAAGGGGAGGAGGGCAGGCGGTGGGGGTGAATGGGTGATGAGCACTTGGTGTTCTTCTGTATGATGGCAAACTGAACACCAATAAAAAAATAAATTTATTATTAAAAAAGAAAGAAAAAAAGAAAGAGTGGCACCTGGGTGGCTCAGTCAGTTAAGCTCCTGCCTTAGGCTCAGATCATGATCCAGGTCCCAAGGCAGGCTACCTGTTTAGCAGGGATCCTGCTTCTCCCTCTCCCACTGCTCCTCTCGCTCATGCTTTTTCTCTCCTCTCTCTCTCAAATAAATAGAAAACATCTTTGAAAAAGAAACAAACAAAAAACCCAGAAGGAAGAAAAATATCCCATGTAGAAGAATTTCAAACAATTTGTGCATACATTTCACTGTCAAGTTCATGAGCATACCTTCCCACTCTTATTTCCGTAATACACATAGTAACTTCCTCCTAGAAAATATAATATGAAAAACTTAAAATAATATTGATAATACAATAATAATAATTAATTAATAACAATAATAATAAAGAATCAGTTTACTACGGAGAAAGCTGACAAACACTACCTCAGCAAGATGATCAGATCGATACCAAGACTGATAAATCATGTTGATAGTATCTATCCTTTATATGATATAATGAAAATGGCAGTATATCTCTGTATATAATCCACAAAAACAGTTCAGTCATGAGATAAACGAAAGACATATCCCAACTGAGGGAAATTTTACAAAATACTCTACTTCTCAAAGTGTTCCAGTTCAAGAACAACAAGGAAAGCCTGAAAGACTGTCACAATCCAGAGAAGCCTAAGAAAACAGGAGGACAACTGGAATGTGATATGAGGGATGGTAACTTAGCAAAAACTAAGGAAATCTGAATAAAGTATGGTCTTTGGTTAATGCGAATTTTTTACTCTTGATTCATTAGCTAATATTTGTACTGTACTAATATAAGATATCAATAATTGGAGAAACTGAGTGCAAGTGAATGCGAATGCTCTGTACTATCTTCTCAATTTCACTATAAATCTTTGTTTTTTTCCTAATAAATAAGATTTATTTTGAAAATTGACTTAAATGAATCAGTCTCCAAGTGTGATGACATTTTAAGAATTGTTGAATTATCTTTTGCCTTATTCTTATAGAGTTCCTTCAGTGGGAACAAAGTAATAATTTTATATCAGAAGGAAATAACAACACTTATGAAGACGTATAATGCCTCCTCAACCTGAAAAGCAAGAAAGGATAATAAATGCAAAAATCAGATAAAATACTTCTAATATAATAGGCACCATATTGCAACTGCATTTAAATTAGCAATGCATAACATTTATTTCCTTGACATTTGTCTTCCAAAGAGTTCACAGTGTTTCAGTGTCAGTTGAAACAGGGGAAGAATCTCAGGGAAGAATCCTTCACATAATAATAGGACCATTGGTACTAATGTCTCTCAATTATTTCCAAATCCATACAGATGCATTTCCTGATGAGTGACTGAGCTGTGAAGAAAGAGATGAGAAACCCTCATCCCTCTGAATTACTTGTGTCAGAATATTTTAACCATAGTACTACGGATAGTAAATTATCCTTATTAACAGGAAATACGTCTCAGATTGGAATCTGAGCAATCAGATGGGCAGAGTAAAAACACTTTGACTCGCTCCTCATCTTTTAAAGATAAAGGAGAGCTTTTCTATGTACAAAGTCAGTTGTCAAGATAGCCTTAGGGAATAAGAGTCTGCAGCATGGAATCCCGGTGCACAGCTGGGACGCCCACGAGCCAGTTCTTCCTGATCCCAAATCCCTGGTCCTGTCCCCCAACACACGCTGCCAAGCTGAGGTCATTTGCAATTGCTCTCTTAGGAGCTCCGGGGAAGGGGGAAAGAGCTAGATAGGATGGGACAAAATGCAAAGAGGCCTTTGAAATGAAGGCCTTTCTACTTTAAGTTCAGTGTTCGAACAAGTCCAGCCATCCCAGGCCCCTGTGAAGAAGAGCTGAAATTTACATTATTTCAGTTACAGGAAAAAAACCAAAGTTTACAGCTTAATGTCCTAGAAAGCCCCACAATAGAATCAAACTGAGCCCATGCCATGGGCTGGAAGCACCTATTAGAATGAGAGCAGAGCTCAATACCCTTGAAGGCCCCAAATCAAAATGTAAACATAAATTGAGGAATTGATGAAGCCCTTCTGGAGGACCCTGGGACAAGCCCTTAAAATTAAGCTAAAACACACCTCGGGGTCCAAGTCCCTGCTCCGCTGTGTTGGGTGTACTTGGACACAAGCTCGAGTTTGGAAATCAACCCTTGTGTGTTTGCATTGGTATCAGTTCCTTAGTGGTTTCTCGGATTCACAATCTTGGGCACAACACCGCCATGTCCTCTCCCACCTTGGCTGAACCCCTATCCCCTCCCACCCAGGGTGACACTCAGTCACCTCCCCGCCTACAACAGCTGGGCACAGGCCGTCACACAGGTCCCATGGGCATGGTGGGCACTCCCACCTTCCCTGCCCTCCCAGAGGAAGGAAGGAGTTTCGGCAGGACACACTCCCATGGTGGCCCCAGGGCTCCCTGCCCAGCACGGCACCTCGTGACAGGTCGGGTCTGTGTCCCTCACACCTGCTCCTCCTCCCCGGTTTTCCCACAGGAAATGAAGGAGGACCCCCTGGTCTCCTCCAGGGACATAACGCAGATAGACCTGGACATCATCAGGAAGTTCAGCAGCCACATCATGTTTTAGGACTGCTAGGGGGTCGGATGAGGCTGCTGGGCCAGTGGGCTTTGGGGCCCTGGAGGCTTCTGGGTAAGGAAAATGGGGTCTCTGAGGCCAGGGAGAGCAATAGCAACCAACAACACACCGCTCCATGGTAGGGTGATGAGGATGACCACACCCCCGGGGCCTCAGGGATGAGGAGGCCACAAGGATGGGGCCTCCAGGGGTTGCCATGGGACCTGAACACCAAAGGGGAGAGGGACGGCCCCCTGAGAAGCAGGGGATGGGGTGGAGGACGTGAGGGGCATGAACCGGACCTGGGTCCAGGCGGCATGTCCGCGGCTGGAGCAAGACACACATCTATCCCAAGAGGGTCAGACGGTTCAGAGTGACACCCACTCTCAGTGCTTTATATATTTCTAAATTCTGTGCATTTAATTTGAGACAATTTGCAATTTTAAACATACATATTATGATGACCCCCAGATAATGGCCCCGGTCCAGCCAGGGCCCTGCACTCACCACATGGGGCCCCAGGGGCAGGTGTCACAACAAACGCCAGAATGGGGTCGCCTTGATCTGTAGATGTCTCTGTGTGCATCTTAGAGAACGGGGATGCCCTGTGTCCGCCGGCCCCCCACGCCATCCCCCCATTCCCCAGACCCACACCATCCCCCTACATCATCATCCCCCATGGCATCACCACTACCCCATCCGCCTCACACACACACAGCCTCACATAATCCCCACCCACAGTATACCCCATCACCATCCCCCCTATACCATCCCCCACACTCCACCACCATCATACCCATGCCCCCACACCATCGACCCCGAGCAAGGACCCGGTGCAGCTGCCCCCTGTGGGACATGATCAGCCTCCCTGGGGTTCTCTGGATACCCTGCTCCCATCAGAAGCCCGGGTATCCCATAGAGTACCCAGGGGTTGCAGGGAGGAGGGACGGCAGGGAGCCCCCAACAGTGTGTGAGCAGGTGAGTGAATCAGAGGACCCACTGTGCCCTGCCTCCACCCACTGTCACTCCTGGAGGGTGGGAAACCCTGCACAGGACACCAGGCCCTAACCCAGAGGTACCTGGGCTGATTGGGCCCAGGCTCTGTGGGGGCTGGGTTTATTTGAGCCCCCACCAGTCCCAACACAAAGACTAATGGAATCAGGCCCACATGGCCCCGGCCAGCCCTGGATTCTGGCCCTGGGCTGAGCAAGCCCTCTCACAGCTGGATATGGCCTGCTGGGCCCTGGTCATGCCCCACAGATCCAGGTCGCTGATCTAGGGCAGCCCTGGGGATCCTGGGACACCCCAGTGTGGGGAGAGGAGGGGCAAGCCAGTGGGCCCCACCGGCACCCACACCAGGAGACAGGTTCCTCCAGGTGCTGGGGCCCCCAGAGGGCCCAAGGCCGGGGTCCAGCTGCCCTGCGGGAACCCAGTGCAGAAGCCCATGAGCTGCAAGTCCAGTTCAGCTTTGCTGTCCTCAGAACCGTCTCTCAGGCTGAAACCTCAGGACACACGCCTCCACCCGGAGTCCACAAATGCTCCCTGGTGGGGGACTCCAGCACTCGACCCCCAACCCATGTGATTCTTGTCCTCCTGTAAAGGACAGAAAGGTCTCCCTCCCCAGGTGAAGGCACGCACCCACAGCTCTGAGCCCGTTTGCTGTAGAAAGTCAATAAAATGTTGTGCGAAAATGCACAGCCAGCCCATTTCTGTGTCTCCCAGAACTCTGTGCACAGGGCATGTAGAGACCCCCAGAGAGGAGGAGGGGGAACCACCTAGGCCCCAACTAGCCTGTGCAGGGGCACCACAAGGCACACACAGCTGACGTTCCCACGTGCCTTCCAGGAGTGGCCAGACCCACTGCTGGACATGGGAATGTGGCCGAGCCAGAACTTCAAGCTCAGCTGACCCTCCAGCTGAAAGTCACTGCATGAGCGAGCCCCAGCGCTGCCAGGAGAGCCCAGCTAACTGCCCAGCGCCAGCACCAGAAATGATGTTGTGCCAACCATTTCGGGTTTTTTTGGTGACCCAGCCAGAGGATCTGATTGCTGCACTTGATAGCTGCATGGGATAGACACACACACACACACACCTCAAAAGCAACAAAAACAACAAAAAAGCAACAAAAGACGGAATCCCCCCAATACTGTCAAACAGCAGCCAGATGGTTACTTACACAATGCTGTGGTCCCCAATAGGATACAGGGAAAACGCTATAAGCCACGACTGCAGAGGTGCTAGAGATGTGCCTGCTGTGTTCCAACAAGGAGGCAGAGGGTCAGGAAGCATCCTCCGGAGGGGGGGCCCCTCCTAGGAAAGGACACCAGGTCCCTGTAAAGGCTATGGAGGGTGAAATATGTCCTCCTCTCTTTCTGCTTCTGGTTTTCCTCCTAAATGCCATTTTCTTCAATCATATTAGCAAGAATTTATTTTATGTTTTTAAATTTCTTTTTATTGCAGTCCAATTTGTATGAATTCTTTCTTCAGCAAGGGTGTCATTCAGGAGAGATAAAGATTTTCCCAGACAGGCAACATATAAAGGAGTTCAGGACCACTTAACCAGTCCAGTAAGGAATTTTAAGAGGGACTCTTCTAGTGGGGGGAAAAAAAGAGACCAAATGCAACAAAGACTAGAAAGGACCAGAGAACGTCACCAGAAACACCAACTCTTCCGGTAACACAGAGGCACAAAGTTCATATCTTTAAATAGTCACTCTGAATGATGATAGACTAAATGCTCCAATCAAAAGATATAGGGTAACAAAGTAGATAAAAATCAGGATCCAGGATGCCTGGGTGGCTCAGGGGTTGAGCCTCTGCCTTTAACTCAGGGTGTGATCCTGGAGTCTGGGATCGAGTCCCATACTGGGCTCCTGGTGGGGAGACTGCTCCTCTCTCTGCATAATTTCCTGCCTCTCTCTCTCTGTCTCTCTGATAAATAAAATTATTATTAAAAAAACAACATCCATCTGTACGCTGCCAACAAGATGCTCACCTTAGACCTATAGACACCAACATATTGAAAGTCAGGGGATGGAAAATCATCTATCATGCTAATGGATATCAAAAGAAAGCTGGAGGACACATACTTATATCAGACAAACGAGATTTGAGACCAAACCAGGGGGACACCTGGTGGTTCAGTGTTTGAGCATCTGCCTTCAGATCAGGGGGTGATCCTGGGATCCCAGGATCGAGTCCCACATCTGCCTCCCCTTAGGGAGCCTGCCTCTCACTCTGCTATGTTTCTTCCTCTGCTCCTCTGTGTATCTCTCATGAATAAATAAATAAAATATTTAAATTTCAAACAAGAAAGAACAAATACTGTAAGAAGAGATGAAGAAGGGCATTATTTCATAATTAAAAAGACTCTCTATCAAGATCAAACAACTAAATATTTATGCTGCCTACATGGCAGTACCTAAATATAGAAACCAATTAACAACAAACGTACAGGAACTCACTGATAATAATACAATGACAGGGGATTTTAACACCCACTTATGGCAATGGACTGATCATCTATGAAGAAAATCAACCGGGGAACAATAGCCTTGACACACTGGACCACAGGGACTCAACAGATATAGTATGAACATTTCATCCTAAAGCAGAATACACACTCCTTTCAAGTGCACATGGGACATTCTCCAGATCAGATCAGATCATGGGCCACAAATCAGCCCTCAACAGGTACAACAGGTACAAGAAGGTTGATATCACACCCTGTACATTTTTGGAACACGATGCTATGAAACTTGAAGTCGACAGTAAGAAAAAAAATTGGACAGACCAAAAATACGTGGAGATTATGAACATCCTACTAGAGAATGAATGGAGCAACCAGGAAATTAACGAGGAAATTTAAAACAAATGAAAATGAAAACATGTTTCTCCAAACCTCTGGGATGTAGCAAAGGCAGTCCTAAGAGGGAAATACAAAGCAATACAGGCCTAGCTCAAGAAACAAGACGTCTCCAATACACAACCTAACCCTACACCTAAAGGAGCTGGAAAAGGAATAGCAAACAAATCCTAAAGCCTACAGAAAGGAAAAAATAAAGATGAGAGCGGAAATAAACAATGCAGAAACAACAAAACAGTAGAATGGAATAACGAAACTAAGAGCTGGTTCTTCAAAATAAATAATAAAATGGATCAAGCCCTAGCCAGCCTTATCAGTGAGAAAAGAGAAATGACCTAAATAAATAAAATCACAAATGAGAGAAGAGAGATCAAATAAACACCAGAAGGGGGTTATTCTGTATGTTAGTAAATTGAACACCAATAAAAAATTAAACAAACAAACAAACAAATAAACACCAAAAAAAATTAGACAATTATAAGGGAATACTAAGTAATTATACGCTAACAAACTGGGAGACATGGAAGAAATGGACAAATCTCCAGAAATGTGCAAGCGAGCAAAACTGAAATATAAAGAAATAGAAAATGTGAACAGACCCATAACTAGCAAAGGAAATGAATCAGCAAGGCCCCTGGGTGCCTCAGTGGTTGAGCATGTGCTTTGGCTCAGGTCATGATCCCGGGGTCCTGGGGAATCAAGTCCCACATCAGGCTCCCCACATGGAGCCTCAACTTCCTTGTGTCTATACCTCTGCCTCTCTGTGGCTCTCATGAATCCATAAATAAATCTTTAAAAAATGCAAAAAGATAAAAATATGAGAAAGGACCAATATAAAATCACAAATGAGAAAAGAAATATAACAACCAACACTAGAGAAATACAAACGATTATAAGAGAACATTATGAAAAAGTATATGCCAGCAACCTAGAACCTGGAAGAAATAGATCAATTCCTAGAAATATATAACATCGCAAAAATGAAAAACGAAATAAGAAACTTGGACAGATAACCAGCAAAGAAATTGAATCAGTAATCAAGGATCTCCCAACAGGAGACGCTTAGATCAATAGAACAGAATGGAAAGCCGAAACAAGATACAAACATGTAACTCTATGATCCATTAATCGACAACGAGGCAGGAAGGAATATCCAAAGCACAAAGACAGTCTCTTCAACAAACCCTAACCCTGACCCCAGGATAAGAACAAATGGTGTTGGGAAAACCAGGCAGCCAAATGCAGAAGAATCAAACTGGACCACTTTCTGACACCATATATATAAAACATAAATTCAAAATGGATGAAAGACCTAAAGGTGAGACCTGAAACCATACAAAGAAGAAAAGATAGGCAGCAATGACTTTGACATTGGCCATTGGATGTTCTTTCAGATATGCCTCTGAGGTGAGGGAAACAAAAGCAAAAATACTATTGGGGCTTCATCAAATTGAAAAGCTTCCACAAAGTGAAGGAAACAACCAAAGGTAAATGGCAACATACAAGAGGAGGGGCAAGATGGCAGAAGTGTAGTGTCCCCAAATCACCTGTCCCCACGAAATTACCTAGATAACCTTCAAATCATCCAGAAAATCTACGAATTTGGCCTGAGATTTAAACAGAGACCAGATTGAATGCTACAGTGAGAAAAGTTCATGAAGACGGGAAAAAGAAATAAAGAAACAAAAGGCATCCAAGTGTGAGGGGTCCTGCGAGGAGCCCGGCTAAGGCCGGGGCGAGTTCCCCCAGGACAGAAGAGCTCTGTGCTGAGAGAAGGAGGAGCTGCACCAATCTTCCAGGGTGGAATGGCGCCTTCAAGGAGTCAGAGCAGGACCCCAGGAGGGCGGGGATGCCCTAGGGCTCCCTGGGACTCTAACAGACACCTGCACTCCCAGGAGAGTGCACCGAGCTCCCTGAGGGCTGCAGGGCACATGCATTGACCTGGGAGGAGCTCTGTGGGCCTTGGGTGGCGGCTCTGTGAGGAGGGGTTTGCATGGCCCCAGGAGCAGCTTGGCAGCGGCTCCTCCTGCAGAGTAAGAGGCTCCGTGCAGAGGGTGCTGTGGGGCTCCGGGAGCAACTCGGAGGGGCTTGGGCGGTGGCTCTGCAGTGAGGCGGCTTTGCGGCCGGGAGCAAGAATCCAACAGCGCAGGCCCCGGAGTACAGGGCTTCGGGATACAGCCCAGGATTTGGCCTCCCCCAGGACAGGCAGAGGCCCAGAGGGCCCAGGACAGCAAGGACGCTCCTGCCCAGAGCTGAGCAGATCAGCGGCCCCCGCCCCAGAGCCTCCAGGCCCTTCAGATGGACTACTCCCGAGTTACTGCGGGGGCTGAATACAGGTTTCCAGAGCTGGCCGCTGACACTGGGGTTGTTCCTCCTGGGGCCTCACAGGGTAAAGTACCCCCACTGAGCCCTGCACCAGGCAGGGGACAGAGCAGCTCCCCCAAGTGCTAACACCTGACAATCAGCACAACAGGCCCCTCCCCCAGAAGACCAGCTAGACGGACAAGTTCCAGGGGAAGTCAAGGGACTTAAAGTATACAGAATCAGAAGATACTCCCCCATATTTTTTTTCATTTCTGATTGCTTCCCCCAACCTTTTCCCCCTTTCTTTCTTTTTCTTTCTCTTTTATTCTCTTTTTTCCTTCTTTCTTCCTTTATCCTTTTTTCTTTTTCTCTTTTCTTTCCTTCTTTCTCTCCTCTCTTTTTCTCCTTTTCCCAATAAAATTTGTTTTTGGCCACACTGCACTCAGCAAAATGACTAGATGGAAAAGCTCTCCTCAAAAGAAAGAATCAGAAACAGTCCTCTCTCACACAGAGTTACAAAATCTGGATTACAATTCAATGTCAGAAAGCCAATTCAGAAGCACTATTATACAGCTACTGGTGGCTCTAGAAAAAAGCATAAAGACTCAAGAGACTTCATGACTGCAGAATTTAGATCCAATCAGGCAGAAAGTAAAAATCAATTGAATGAGATGCAATCCAAACTAGAAGTCCTAACGATGAGGGTTAACAAGGTGGAAGAACGAGTGAGTGACATAGAAGACAAGTTGATGGCAAAGAGGGAAACTGAGGAAAAAAGAGACAGACAATTAAAAGACCAGGAAGACAGATTAAGGGAAATAAACAACAACCTGAGGAAGAAAAACCTATGTGTAATTGGGGTTCCCGAGGGTGCCAAAATGGACAGAGGGCCAGAGTAGTTATTTGAACAAATCATAGCTGAAAACTTTCCTAATCTGGGAAGGGAAACAGGCATTCAGATCCAGGAAATAGATCCCCCCTAAAATCAATAAAAACCTTCCAACACCTTGACATTTAATAGTGAAGCTTGCAAATTCCAAGGATAAAGAGAAGATCCTTAAAGCAGCAAGAGACAAGAAATCCCTGACCTTTATGGGGAGGAGCATTACGGTAACAGCAGATGTCTCCAAAGCGACCTGGCAGCCCAGAAAGGGCTGGCAGGATATATTCAGGGTCCTCAATGAGAAGAACATGCAACCAAAAATACTTTATCCAACAAGGATCTCATTCAAAATGGAAGGAGAGATAAAGAGCTTCCAAGACAGGAAGGAAATGAAAGAATATGTGATCTCCAAACGAGGTCTGCAAGAAATTTTAAGGGGACTCTTAAAATTCCCCTTTCAGAAGAAGTTCAGTGGAACAATCGACAAAAACAAGGACTGAATAGATATCATGATGACACTAAACTCATATCTTTCAATAGTAACTCTGAACGTGAACAGGTTTAATGACCCCATCAAAAGGCGCAGGGTTTCAGACTGGATAAAAAAGCAGGACCCATCTATTTGCTGTCTACAAGAGACTCATTTTAGACAGAAGGACACCTACAATCTGAAAATAAAATATTGGAGAACCATTTACCATTCAAATGGTCCTCAAAAGAAAGCAGGGGTAGCCATCCTTATATCAGATAAACTAAAATTTACCCCGAAGACTGTAGTGAGAGATGAAGAGGGACACTAAATCACACTTAAGGGATCTATCCAACAAGAGGACTTAACAATCCTCAATATATGCCCCGAATGTAGGAGCTGCCAAATATTTAAACCAATTAATAACCTAAGTGAAGAAAATTTAGATAATAATACACTTACACTTGGTGACATCAATCCAGCTCTTTCTACCCTCGATAGGTCTTCTAAGCACAACATCTCCAAAGAAACGAGAGCTTTAAATGATACACTGGACCAGTTGGATTTCACAGATATCTACAGAACTTTACATCCAAACTCAACTGAATACACATTCTTCTCAAGTGCACATGGAAGCTTTCTCCAGAATAGACCACATACTGGGTCACAAATAGGGTCTGAACCTGATATCCAAACGATTGGGATCGTCCCCATGCATATTCTCAGACCATAATGCCTTGGAATTAGAACTAAATCATAACAAGAAGTTTGGAAGGAGCCTCAAACACTGTGGAGGTGAAGGATCATCCTGCTACAAGATGAAAGGGTCAACCAGGAAATTAAGGAAGGAATTAAAAAGATTCATGGAAACTAATGAGAATGAACATACAACCATTAAAATCATTGAGCTTGCAGCAAAAGCAGTCCTAAGGGGGAAATACATCACAATATAAGCATCTATTCAAAAACACGAAACTACTCAAATACAAAAGCTAACCTTACACATAAAGAGGCTAGAGCAAAAAAAAAGCAGATAGATCCTACACCCAACAGAAGAATAGAGTTAATTAAAATTCGAGCAGAATTCAAGGAAATCGAGACCAGAAGAATGGTGGAACAGATCAATGGAACGAGGAGTTGGTTCTTAGAACGAATTAATAAGATAGATAAACCATTAGCCAAACTTATTAAAAGAAGAGAGAATATTTAAATTAATAAAATCATGAATGAGAAAGGAGAGGTCACTACCAACACCAAGGAAATACAAACAATTTTAAAAACATATTATGAACAGCCATACACCAATAAATTAGGAAATCTAGAAGAAATGGACGCATTCCTGGAAAGCCAGAAACTACCAAAACTGGAACAGGAAGAAATAGAAAACCTGAACAGGCCAATAACCAGGGAGGATATTGAAGCAGTCATCCAAAACCTCCCAAGACACAAAACTCCAGGGCCTGATTGCTTCCCAGGGGAATTCTATCAAACGTTTAATGAAGAAACCATACCTATCCTACTAAAGCTGTTTGGAAAGATAGAAAGAGATGGAGTACTTCCAAATTAGTTCTATGAAGCCAGCATCACCTTAATTCCAAAACCAGACAACGACCCCACCTAAAAGGAGAATTATAGACCAATATCCCTGATGAACATGGATGCAAAAATTCTCAACAAGATACTAGCCAATAGGATCCAACAGTACACTAAGAAAATTATTCACCATGAACAAGTAGGACTTATCCCAGGGACACAAGGCTGGTTCAACACTCATCAAACAAACAATGTGATTCATCATATCAGCAAGAGAAAAACCAAGAACCATATGATCCTCTCATTAGATGCAGAGAAAGCATTTGACAAAATAGAGCATCCATTCCTGATCAAAACATTTCAGAGAGTAGGGATAGAGGGAACATGCCTCGACATCTTAAAAGCCATCTACAAAAGCCAACAGCAAATATCATTCTCAATGGGGAAGCACTGGGAGCCTTTCCCCTAAGATCAGGAACAAGACAGGGATATCCACTCTCACCAGTGCTATTCAACATAGTACTGGAAATCCTAGCCTCAGCAATCAGACAACAAAAAGACATTAAAGGCATTCAAATTGGCAAAGAAGTAGTCAAACTCTCCCTCTTCGCCGATGACATGATACTCTACCTAGAAAAACCAAAAGCCTCCACCCCAAGATTGCTAGAACTCATACAGCAAATGGTAGCGCTGCCAGATACAAAATCAATGCCCAGAAATCAATGGCATTTCTATACACTAACAATGAGACTGAAGAAAGAGAAATTAAGGAGTCAATCTCATTTACAATTGCACCCAAAAGCATAAGATACCTAGGAATAAACCTAACCAAGGAGGCAAAGGATCTATACCCTAAAAACTATAGAACACTTCTGAAAGAAATTGAGGAAGACACAAAGAAATGGAAAAATATTCCATGCTCATGGATTGGCAGAATTAACATTGTGAAAATGTCAATGTTACCAAGGCAATGTACAGGTTTAATCCAAACCCTATCAAAATATCATGGACTTTCTTCAGAGAGTTAGAACAAATTATTTTAAAATTTGTGTGGAATCGGGGCCCTGGGTGGTACAGCAGTTTGGCGCCTGCCTTTGGCCGAGGGCACGATCCTGGAGACCCGGAATCGAATCCCATTTCAGGACCCCGGTTCATGAAGCCTGCTTCTCCCTCTGCCTGTCTCTCTGCCTCTCTCTCTCTCTCTGTCTCTCTCTCTCTCTCTGTGTGTGTGTGTGTGTGTGTGACTATCATAAAAAATAGACTTTTGTGGAATCAGAAAATACCCTGAATAGCCAGGGGAGTTTTAAAAAAAAACAACGATATCTGAGGGCATCAGAATACCAGATTTCAGGTTTTACTACAAAGCTGTGGTTCAATACAGTGTGGTACTGGCACAAAAACAGACAAATAGATCAATGGAACAGAATAGAGAACCCAGAAGTGGACCCTGAACTTCATGGTCAACAAATATTCGATAAAGGTGGAAAGACTATCCATTGGAAGAAAGACAGTCTCTTCAATAAATGGTGCTGGCATAATGGACATCCACATGCAGAAGAATGAAACTAGACCACTCTCTTTCATGATACACAAAGATAAACTCAAAATGGATGGAACATCTAAATGTGAGACAAGAGTCCATCAAAATCGTAGAGGAGAACACAGGCAACATACTTTTTGAACTTGGCCACAGTAACTACTTGCAAGATACATCCACGAAGGCAAAAGAAACAAAAGCAAAAATGAACTGTTGTGATTTCATCAAGATAAGAAGCTTTTGCACAGCAAAGGATACAGTCAACCAAACTAAAAGACAACCTACAGAATGGGAGAAGATATTTGCAAATGACGTATCAGATAAAGGGCCAGTTTCAAAGATCTATACAGAACTTCTTAAAATCAACACCAAAGAGACAAAGAATCCAATCATGAAATGGGCAAAAGACATGAAGAGAAATCTCACAGAGGAAGACATTGACATGGCCAACATGAACATGAAAAAACGTTCTGCATCACTACCATCAGGGAAATACAACTCAAAACCACAATGAGATACCACCTCACACCACTGAATGGGGATAATTAACAAGCAAGGAAGAACAAATGTTGGAGAGGATGCGGAGAAAAGGGAAGACTCTTACACTGTTGGAGGGAGTGTGAACTGGTGCAGCCACTCTGGAAAACTGTGTGGAGGTTCCTCAAAGAGTTAAAAATAGACCTGCCCTATGACCCAGCAATTGCACTGTTGGGGATTTACCTCAAAGATTCAGATGCAATGAAACGCTGGGACACCTGCACCCCGCTGTTTATAGCACCAAAGTCCACAATAGCCAAAATGTGGAAGGAGGCTTGGAGTCCATTGAAAAATGGATGGATAAGGAATATGTGGTTTATGTATACAATGGAATATTACTCAGCCATTAGAAACGACAAATACCCACCATTTGCTTCAACAGGGATGGAACTGGAGGGTATTACGCTGAGTAAAGTATGTCAATCGGAGAAGGACAAACAGTGTATGTTCTCATACATTTGGGGAATATAAATAATAGTGAAAGGGAATATAACGGAATGGAGAAGAATTGTGTGGGAAATATCAGAAATGGAGACAGAATATAAAGACTCCTAAATCTGGGAAACGAACTAGGGGTGGTAGAAGGGCAGGAGGGAGGGGGATGGGGGTGAATGGGTGATGGGCACTGAGGGGGACACTGGACGGGATGAGCACTGGGTGTTATTATGTATGTTGGTAAATTGAACAAAAGTAAAAAATTACTTTATTAAAAAGAAGATTCATAGAAACTAATACGAATGAAGATATTACCATACAAAATCCTTGGAATGCAGCCAAAGCATTCTAAGGGGGGAATACATCACAGTACAAGCATCCATTCAAAAACTGGAATGAACTCAAATACAAAAGCTAACCTTACTCATAAAGGAGCTAGAGAAAAAGCAGCAGATAGATCCCACACCCAACAGAAGAAAATTAATTAAAATTCGAGCAGAACTCAAGGAAATCAATACCAGAAGAACTGTGGAACAGATAAACAAAACCAGGAGTTTGTTCTTTGAAAGAATTAATAAGATACAGAAACCATTAGCCAGCCTTATTAAGAAGAAAAGAGAGAAGACTCTAATAAAATCATGAATGAGAAAGGAGAGATCACTACCAACACCAAGGAAATACAAACGATTTTAAAAACATATTATGAGGGGATCCCTGGGTGGCGCAGCGGTTTGGCGCCTGCCTTTGGCCCAGGGCGCGATCCTGGAGACCCGGGATCGAATCCCATGTCAGGCTCCTGGTGCATGGAGCCTGCTTCTCCCTCTGCCTGTGTCTCTGCCTCTCTCTCTCTCTCTGTGTGACTATCATAAAAATAAATAAAAAAAAACATATTATGAACAGCCATACGCCAATAAATTAGGAAATCTAGAAGAAATGGACGCATTCCTGGAAAGCCAGAAACTACCAAAACTGGAACAGGAAGAAATAGAAAACCTGAACGGGCCATAACCAGGGAGGAAATTGAAGCAGTCATTCAAAACATCCCAAGAAACAAAAGTCCAAAGCCAGATGTCTTCCCACGGGAACTCTATCAAACGTTTAAAGAAGAAACCATACCTATCCTACTAAAGCTGTTTGGAAAGATAGTAAGAGATGGAGTACTTCCAAATTCGTTCTATGAGGCCTGCATCACCTTAATTCCAAAACCAGACAAAGACCCCACCAAAAAGGAGAATTATAGACCAATATCCCTGATGAACATGGATGCAAAAATTCTCAACAAGATACTAGCCAATAGGATCCAACAGTACATTAAGAAAATTAATCACCATGAACAAGTAGGATTTATCCTCGGGACACAAGGCTGGTTCAACACTTGTCAATCAATGTGATTCATCATATCAGCAAGAGAAAAACCAAGAACCATATGATCCTCTCATTAGATGCAGAGAAAGCATTTGACAAAATAAAGCATCCATTCCTGATCAAAACACTTCAGAGTGCAGGGATAGAGGGAATATTCCTCATCATCTTAAAAGCCATCACTGAAAAGCCCACAGCAAATATCATTCTCAATGGGGAAGCACTGAGAGCCTTTCCCTAAGATCAGGAACAAGACAGGGATGCCACTCTCACCACAGCTATTCAACATAGTACTGGAAGTCCTAGCCTCAGCAATCAGACAACAAAAAGACATTAAAGGCATTCAAATTGGGAAAGAAGAAGTCAAACTCTCCCTCTTCGCCAATGACATGATACTCTACCTAGAAAAACCAAAAGCCTCCACCCCACGATTGCTAGAGCTCATACAGCAATTTGGTAGCGTTGCAGGATATAAAATCAATGCCCAGAAATCAATGGCATTTCTATACACTAACAATGAGACTGAAGAAAGAGAAATTAAGGAGTCAATCCCATTTACCGTTGCACCCAAAAGCATAAGATACCTAGGAATAAACCTAACCAAAGTGGTGAAGCATCTATACCCTAAACATTATAGAACACTTCTGAAAGAAATTGAGGAAGACAAAAAGAGATGGAAAAATATTCCATGCTCATGGATTGGCAGAATTAATATTATGAAAATGTCAATGTTACCAAGGACAATGTACATGTTTAATGTAATCCCTATAAAAATACCATGGACTTTATTCAGAGAGTTAGAAAAAATTATTTTTTAAGATTTGTGTGGAATCAGGAAAGATCCCGAATAGCCAGGGGAATTTTAAAAAAGACAACCATATCTAGAGGCATCACAATGCCAGATTTCAGGTTGTAATACAAAGCTGTGGTCATCAAGATAGTGTGGAACTGGCACAAAAACAGACACATAGATCAATGGAACAGAATAGAGACCCTGAACTTTATGGTCAACTAATAATCGATAAAGGGGGAAAGACTATCCATTGGAAGAAAGACAGTCTGTTCAATAGATGGTGGTGGGAAAATTGGACAACCAAATGCAGAAGAATGAAACTAGACCACTCTCTTTCACCATACACAAAGATAAACTCAAAATGGATGAAAGATCTAAATGTGAGACAGGAGTCCATCAAAATCCTAGAGGAGAACACAGGCAACACCCTTTCTGAACTCGGCCACAGTAAATTCTTGCAAGATTCATCCACGAAGGCAAAAGAAACAAAAGCAAAAATGAACTATTATGACTTCATCAAGATAAGAAGCTTTTGCACAGCAAAGAATACAGTCAACAAAACTAAAAGACAAACTACAGAATGGGAGAAGATATTTGCAAATGTCGTATCAGATAAACGGCTAGTTTCCAAGATCTATAAAGAACTTCTTAAACTCAACAGCAAAGAAACAAACAATCCATCATGAAATGGGCAAAAGACATGAACAGAAATCTCACAGACGAAGACATAGACATGGCCAACATGTACATGAGAAAATGCTCAGCATCACTTGCGTCAGGGAAATACAAATCAAAACCACAATGAGATACCACCTCACACCGGTGAGCATGGGGAAAATTACCAAGGCAGGAAACCACAAATTTTGGAGAGGATGCAGAGAAAAGGGAAGACTCTTACACTGTTGGTGGGAATGTGAACTGGTGCAGCCACTCTGGAAAACTGTGTGGAGGTTCCTCAAAGAGTTAAAAATACACCTGCCCTATGACCCAGCAATTGCACTCTTGGGGATTTACCCCAAATATTCAGATGCACTGAAACACCGGGACACCTGCACCCTGATGCTTTTAGCAGGAATGTCCACAAAGGCAAAACTGTGGATGGAGCCATGGTGTCCATTGAAAGATGAATGGATAAAGAAGATGTGGTTTATGTATACAATGGAATATTACTCAGCCATTAGAAACGACAAATACCCACCATTTGCTTCAACGTGGATGGAACTGGAGGGTATTATGCTGAGTGAAGTAAGGCAATTGGAGAAGGACAAACGTATGTTTTCATGCAATTGGTTAATATAAATTATAGTGAAAGGGAATATAAGGGAATGGAGAAGAAATGTGTGGGAAATATCAGAAAGGGAGAGAGAACATAAAGACTCCTAACTCTGAGAAAGGAACTAGGGAGCTGGAAGAGGAGGAGGGCAGGGGGTACGGGTGAATGGGTGACGGGCATTGAGGGGGGCACTTTGGGATGAGCACTGGGTGTTATTCTGTTTGTTGGTAAATTGAACACCAATAAAAATAAATTTATTTTAAATAAAAGTTCAAACAACTAAATATTTATGCTGCCAACATGGCAGTACCTAAATATAGAAGCCAATTAGCAACAAACGTACAGGAACTCACTGATAATAATACAATTACAGGGGATTTTAACACCCACTTATGGCAATGGGCCGATCGTCTATGCAGAAAATCAACCGGGGAAAATAGCCTTGACACAATGGACCACAGGGACTCAACAGATAATGTCTGAACATTTCAACCTAAAGCAGAATACACATTCCTTCCAAGTGCACATGGGACATTCTCCAGAACAGATCATATCATGGCCACAAATCAGCCCTCAACAGGTACAACAGGTATATGGTTGATATCAACAAGGTTGATATCACACCCTGTACATTTTCGGACCATGACGCTATGAAACTCGAAGTCGAAAGTAAGAAAAAATATTGGACATACCAAAAATACGTGGAGATTATGAACATCCAAATAAGGAATGAATGGAGCAACCAGGAAATTAAAGAGGAAATTTGAAACAAATGAAAATGAAAACATGTTTCTCCAAACCTCTGGGTTGTAGCAAAGGCAGTCCTAAAGGGAAGTACATAGCAATACAGGCCTACCTCAAGAAACAAGAAGTCTCCAATACACAACCTAACCATACACCTAAAGGAGCTGGAAAAGGAATAGCAAAGAAAGCCTAAAGCCAACAGAAAAAATAAAGATGAGAGCAGAAATAAACAATGCAGCATAAACAAAACAGTAGAATGGAATAATGAAAATAAGAGCTGGTTCTTCAAAATAATTAATAAAATGGATCAAGCCCTAGCCAGCCTTATCAACGAGAAAAGAGAAAACTTAAATGAATAAAATCACAAATGAGAGAAGAGAGATCACAATCAACACCAGAAAAATAAGATGATTATAAGGGAATACTATGAAAGATTATACGCTAACAAACTGGGAGACCTGGAAGAAATGGACAAATCCCTAGAAATGTGCAAATGAGCAAAACTGAAAGAGGAAGAAATAGAAAATATGAAGAGACCCATAACTAGCAAGGAAATTGAATCAGGAAGGCACCTGGGTGCCTCAGTGGTTGAGCATCTGCTTTGGCTCAGGTCATGATCCCGGGGTCTGGGGGATCACGTTCCACATCTGGCTCCCCGCATAGAGCCTCATTTTCCCTCTGCCTATAACTCTGCCTCTCTGTGTCTCGCATGAATACATAAATAAAGGTGCCGCCACTGTGGAAAACAGTCTGGAGGGACCTCGAGAAGTTAAAAATAGGGGATCCCTGGGTGGCACAGCAGTTTGGTGCCTGCCTTTGGCCCAGGGCTTGATCCTGGAGACCCGGGATCGAATCCCACATCGGGTTCCCAGTGCATGGAGCCTGCTTCTCCCTCTGCCTGTGTCTCTGCCACTCCCTCTGTGACTATCATAAAAAAAATTTAAAAAAAGAAGTTAAAAATAGAGCTACCCTATGATTCCAAAATTGCACAGAGGATACACAGAGGATACAAAAGTAGTTTAGTAGATTCAAAGAGGAACATGCAGCCCAGTGTTGGTCACAGTGTTATCAACAACAGCGAAACTGTGTATACAGCCTAGATGTCCATCGACAGATGAATGGTCAGAGACGATGTGGTAAATATACACACTGCGACATCACTCATTCATCAGAAGGGATGAAATGAAGCCATTTTCAATGACATGGGAGAAGTGGAAGGGACTTATGCACAATGAACTCAGTCAGTCTGAGAAAGACAGATACCAAATACCATACAATTGCATTCACATGTGAATTTTAAGAAACCAAACAAACTGGCAAGGGGCGAAGGATGGATGAGAGATGCAAACCAAGAAACACACTCTTAATCACAGAGAATAAACTAATAAATACCAGAGGAAAGTGGGGGGGGGATGGGGAATCAGGGAATGGGGATAGTGGAGGTCACCTCTGACCAGTACCAGGCATTGTATTCAAGGGTTGAATCACTATGTGGTAAACCTGAAACTATATCATACTGTGTTATCACTATGTGGTAAACCTGAAACTATATCATACTGTGTTTACAAAGAGGAATTTAAGTAAAACTTTAAAATAATAATTGGTAGTATAGAGGAAACATGTGTGCACAAGAGATAAATCAGAAAGACAACTGAAAATCCAAACAAAGAGCCTTTAGAGCCACAAATCCCCTCCTTAGCTCAGCTCAGGAGAAGCCTGACATGCCTATTCTCACCCCAGTAGAAGCCTGGATTTTGATTCTCTGGGGAGGCCACTGACGTGGTAAAGTCAGGCTCAAAGAACCCAAAACTTAAATAGAGTGCATAAAAATAAACTGCCCAAGATGCTAGGAGTCCCAGTGCAGGCACATGCCAAGACCCAAACTCTAACCATACACAGACATAACCCTAACCCTACACTTAAGCCTAATGTTAACCTAACCCTTTAACAAGAACTATCACGGGATCCTTGGGTGGCGCAGCGGTTTGGCGCCTGCCTTTGGCCCAGGGCGCGATCCTGGAGACCCGGGATCGAATCCCACATCGGGCTCCCGGTGCATGGAGCCTGCTTCTCCCTCTGCCTATGTCTCTGCCTCTCTCTCTTTCTCTCTCTGTGACTATCATAAATAAATAAAAATTAAAAAAAAGAACTATCACTAATCAAAAACCAAACACAAACCCAAAGACCGAAACACATTTACTGAACCTTCCTGCCTACCCTCACCCTAACTCCTAAACCTATTCTAAACCCTTAACCGTGACCCTTAACTTAAATCTAACCCTAACCCTAACCTCTACCAATAACCTTAACTTAATGTACTCAAATTCTATTCCTAACCTTTACCTATACCCTAACACTAACCCTCTAATACTAATCCTATCTCATACCCCAAAGTGTACCCTAACCCGTACCCTAAAACTAATCCCTAACCCACTGCTGAACCCTCTCTTACCCTTTTCCAAAACCGTACCCTGACCCTGACCTGACCCTATACCTAACCCCTAACCAAACACTAACCCTAATCCTAGCCCTAACCCCTATCCTAAAACTAACCCTCGCCCTAACCTTAAACCTAGCCCTAACTTTAACTCTAACCCCTAACCCTAACCCTAACTCACACCCTAACCCCTAACCCTAACTGCAAACCTAGCCCAACCCTAAATCTAACCATAACCCAAACCCCAACTCCTAACCTCCTGCCCTAATCCCTAAAATCTTTTTTTTAAACTTTTATTTATTTATGCTAGTCACAGAGAGAGAGAGAGAGGCAGAGACATAGGCAGAGGGAGAAGCAGGCTCCATGCACCAGGAGCCCGACGTGGGATTTGATCCCGGGTCTCCAGGATCGCGCCCTGGGCCAAAGGCAGGCGCCAAACCGCTGTGCCACCCAGGGATCCCCCTAATCCCTAAAATCTTAACCCTAACCCTAACACTAATCCTGTCCGGAACCCAAACCCCCATCCTAACTCCTAAACACTGACCCTTATCCTTATCCCTCACCCTAACCTCTAATCTGTAACCATAAGCATAATCACTAACCCCTAACATCTAACCTAAGCCTAACCACCAACTGACTCCCCTCCCCTGATCCTATCATTCATTCTACCCATTCACTTACCCTGTGGTTCTGAGTAGTCTCTTCTGATGTGGACGTGGCCCCCAACGGCGCCTCCAGAGTCCTCTAGGGGGTCCTGAGGAAGCTGGGCTCCTGTGAGTGCGCACGTGGCCCCACGTGTTCCAGAGTCATAGTCAGCGTGTCCTGAGGACACCGGGTCTCCTGTCACCGTGGAGTATGCCTCACATCCTCTGGAAGCCTCACAGCAGGTTTTCAGGAGGCCCGGGGCTCCCGTCAGCCTGGACATGGCCCCACATCCCCTGAAAACTCACCGCGCATCCTGAGGAGGCTGTGGGTTCCTGTCAGCCTTGATGGAGCCTCATGTGTCCCGAAGCCAAAGTGCAGGTCCTGAGGAGGACGGGGGTCCTCTCAGTCTTGACGTGGCCCCACATTTTCCTCAGCCTCACCATAAGACCTGAGGAGGCTGGGGGCTCCTGTCAGCATGGACGTGGCCTCAAATCATCCCAATCCTTCACAGTGCATCCTGAGGAGGCCGGAGAAACCTGTCAGTGTGGATTCGGCATCCACATCTTTCTTAGGCCTCACCACAGGCTCTGACAAGGCTGGGGTCTTTTGTCCGCATGGACACATCCCCATATTTCCCAAAGTCTACACCGGGGGTCCTGAGGAAGTCAGTGTCCTGTTGTGTCCATGTGGCCCCAAGTCCTTCCAGAGCGTCACCGAGGGTTCTGAGGAGGCCGGGGTTCCTGTAACCATGAATGCGGCCCCCAGCTTCCAGATGTCTCAACTTATGTCCTGAGGGGCCCAGGAGCTCCTGCCAGAGTGGACGCGGTGCCACATTTTCCTGAAGCCTCCCCGCAAGTCCTGAGGTTGCTCAGGGGCTCCTGTCCGCGTGGATGCGGGCCCATATCTTCCTGAACCCTCCCCGCGGGTCCTGAGGCTGCTCAGGGGCTCCTGTCAGCATGGATGTGGGCCCACAATTCCTGAAGCCTCCCGGCGGTCCTGAGGAGGCTCAGGGTTCCTGTCAGTGAGGATGTCAGCCCACATCTTCCTGAAGTTCCGCGCGGGTCCTGAGGCGCCCAGGGGCTCCTGACAGGGTGGATGCGGGCCCACATTTTCCTAAAGCCTCACCTTGGGTCCTGAGGAGACCGGGGTTCCTGAGAGCGTGAACACGGCCCAATTTCCCCCTGAAGACTCCCTGCGGGTCCTGAGGAGGCTGCAGCTCATCAGCATAGATGCGTCCCCACCTCCTCCTCAGGCCTCCCCAGCACAGGCTGGCTCCTGTTAGTGCAGGCAGAGGAGGCCTACTGCACATGCGCGCCCCATGGGAGGGTTCTGGTCTCGGGCGCCCCGTGCGGGATGCTCAGGTGCTGCAGGAGGCTGTGTAGGAGGCAGCGGGTGCTTCATGGGCCGCACCTGCCTCTTTCAGGCTCCAGCTGGGGCTGTTAGCTTCGGAAACATCTCACTGAAAAGGAGCCCAACACCCGGCTTCCCCAAAAATACTTAAGGACAAGGAATTGGAGCCCACAGCACACGAATAAAATGTGGAACAGACTTTTACCACGTCCTGCAAAACTCCTCAATCCTCTTCCACTGTGGGCGGGACAGCGGGTTGGTGCAGCCGCAATGGAAACAGTGTGGAGGCCCCTCAGGAAGTTACAAATAGAGCCACTCTGCGACCAGCAGGTGAACGGCCTGGAGCTCACTCCGAAGATACAGATGCAGTGAGACTCGGGACACCTGCACCCCAATGTCCACAGCAGCCGGGTCCACAGTAGCCACACTGTGGGAGGAGACTCGGTGCCCTGTGGCAGATGATGGATAAAGAGGATGGGAGATAGATGATGGTCATAGAGAGAGGAATGGTACTCAGCTATCAAAGAGAAGGAAATCTTGCCATTTGCAATGATGTGGATAGAACTAAAGGGATCATGTTAAGTGAAGTAAGTCAGTCGGAAGGAGAATGACCGTGTGGTGTCACTCATAGATGGAATTATAGAAGCAAAGCAGATGAACTACTGTGAAGGGAAGGAAAAACAAATAAGATGAAAACAGATGCAGGAAATACAGACTCTTAACGATAAGAAATGAACTGAGGGTCTCTGGAGGGGGGAGGATAACAGGGGACCGGCATGAAGAAGGGCACGTGATGTCACGGGCACTGCTGTTATCTCCAACTGGTGAGATAATTCTTCCCTGAATCCCTGAATTCTTCCTCTGAAAGTATAATACACTATACATTAATTAATTGGGTTTAAATTAAATTAAAAAAATCAGTTGTATCAGAGCACATTTCCTTCTGGACTCTCTGTTTTGCTCATTCAGCTTATGCCGGGACCACCCCACGTGGGTCTGGTTTGTCTTAGTAGGCTCCACGCCTCGTCCATGGCCCAGCCCAGGGCTAGAACTCAAGACCCCTGAGATCAGGACCAGAGGTGAGGTCAGGAGTCGTATGCTTAACCGATGGAGCCAGCCAGAGGCCTGGAACCACACTGCTTTATCCTGTGTCTCTGTGATATCATTTGAAATAGGAAAGTGCTACATCCCACTCTGTCATGCTTCTCCAGTACTGATTCGCTGTTCGGGGTCATTTGTTGGGGGGGATGGATGTTATAGGTTTTTTTTTTTTCCTATTTCTAAGATCTGCCACCATGATTTTGATAGGAATGACATTGAAACTGAGGGTAGCTTCAGGAACTGCGGACATTTTCACAAGATGAGGCTCCCACCCCACAAGCCCAGGACGGCCTCCCAGAGCCTGGTATGGCTCAGTGCACAAGTCTTGTGCTCCTTTGGTTCAATCTCATTATTTCTTCTCCTTGATGCTCCTGAGAAGGCCTTCACGTCCTTCCTTTCCTTCCTGAGTGCTCATTGTCAGGACACAGCAAGGCTACTCTGCTTTGTAGGGTCAGTTTGTGTCCCGTGACTTTACTGAACTCACTCCTAAGTTCTAACAAGTTTTGGTGGAGGCTCTCTGGTTTCCTGTTTCAAGTACCGCATCTTCAGCATATAGGGACAGTCTGACGTCCCCCTTCCAGGTGTGGAACCTTTGCTGTTTACAGCTTAATGTCCTAGAAAGCCCCACAATTGAATCAAAACTGAGCCCAGGCCAAGGGCAGGAAGCCCCTATTAGAATGAGAACAGGGCTCAATGCCCTTGAAGGCCCCATATCAAAATGTAAACAGAACTTGAGGAATTGTTCCAGCCCTTCTGGAGGTCCCGGAGACCAGCCCTTAAAACTAAGCTAAAACCCTCCTCAGGGCAAGTCCTTGCTCCGCTGTGTCGGGTATACTTGGACACAAGATCGAGCATGTAAATAATCCCTCATGTGTTTGTATCGGAATCGGCTTCTTGGTGGTTTCTCAGATTCACAATCTTGGGCCCACAGTCTGAGATAAAAAAACAAAACCAAAAGGAGCTCGGACATGGGCAGAGTGAAAGCAGGGTTCTGAGAGAATCAGCAGAGACTCGGGGGCTTCGGTGATCTTCTGTGGAGGGCCTGCAGACTGGGGGACGGGAATGCTCAGCCCCAGAGCCAGAGGACCCACTGTCCCCACCCGCATCCCGCCCATCAGCGCGGAGTCTCAGGGAGCAGCACAGCACTGCCCACTGGAGGCCAGAAGTGCTGACGCCCACCACGCCTCTGACCCCGCATGTCCATCCCCCAGGCATATGTGCACCTGACAATCAGAGCCATGGCCAATCCCCAGACCCCACACAGACCACTCACTGCCACCATTGTGTCAGACCACAGAGGCTGCAGTGATTCAGCTCTGCCTGGAAAGTAGGGTCTAGATTCCTTTCTACTTTGTGCTTTATTTTCATTTATTTTCTTTGATTCTTTTATATTAATTGCCTTATTTTAATTTTTATGTATGTACCTTATATATTTCTTATTTTTAGTTTCATGGTATTTTAATTGTGTTTCTTATTTTGGGATTTATAATCTTTTAACAACCAGGCCAAAATAATCTGGTGGGTTTTTTTTGGGAGGGCAGTTGTTATTGTTTTTCTTGGTTTTTCTTTTTCTTCCTTCTTTCTTTTCTGGAAAAAATAATGAGATGGAGAAACTCACCTCCATAAAAAAACATGAGGTAGTACTCACAGCCAGGAAGTCCATCAATACAAATATATGATGTCTAACTACAGTTTAAAACAATGATTATAAAGATAGCAGCTGGGCTGGAAAAAGAGCACAACAGAAAAGTAGAGAATCCCTTACTGTAGAAATAAAAGAAGTAAAATCTAGTCAGGCCATCGTTAAAAATGCTATAACTGAGATGCAGTCCCAAGTGGAAGCCTTAAAACAAGGAAGGTTATGGACCACAAAGGAAGACTTCGGAACTCAGCCACTTATTAAAACAATAACATTCATATCATGGGAGACTCAGAAGATGAAGAGAGAGAAAAGGTGGGCCTTGCTCAGCCATTAGAAATGACAAATACCCACCATTTCCTTCAATGTGGATGGAACTGGAGGGTATTATCCTGAGTGAAGTAAGTCAATCAGAGAACGACAAATATTGTATGTTCTCATTCACTTGGGGAATATAGATAATAGTGAAAGGGAATATTAGGGAAGGGAGAAGAAATGTGTGGGAAATATCAGAAAGGGAGACAGAACATAAAGACTCCTAACTCTGGGAAACGAACTAGGGGTGATGTAAGGTGAGGGGGGCGGGGGTGGGGGTGAATGTGTGACGGGCACTGAGGGGGGCACTTGACGGGATGAGCACTGGGTGTTATTCTGTATGTTGGCAAATTGAACACCAATAAAAAGTAAATTTATTATTAAGAATAGAAAGAAAGAAAGAAGAAAGAAAGAAAGAAAGAAGAAAGAAAGAAAGAAAGAAAGAAAGAAAGAAAGAAAGAAAGAAAGAAAGAAAGAAAGAAAGAGTGGCACCTGGGTGTCCTAGTCTGTTAAGCTTCTGCCTTAGGGTCAGATCATGATCCAGGTCCCAAGGAAGGCTCCCTATTCAGCAGGGATCCTGCTTCTCCCTCTCCCTCTGCCCCTCTAGCACATGTTTTTCACTCCTCTCTCTCTCAAATAAATAAATAGCATCTTTGATAAAGAAACAAACAAACAGAGAAACCTGGGTGGCGCAGCGGTTTGGCGCCTGCCTTTGGCCCAGGGTGCGATCCTGGAGACCCGGGATCGAATCCCACATCGGGATCCCGGTGCATGGAGCCTGCTTCTCCCTCTGCCTGTGTCTCTGCGCCTCTCTCTCTCTCTCTGTGACTATCATAAATAAATTTAAAAAAATTAAAAAAAAAGAAACAAACAAACAAACCCAGAGGGATGAGAAATCTCCCATGTAGAAGATTTTCAAACAATTTGTGCAGACATTCCACACTCAAGTTCATGAGCATAGCTTCCCACTCTTATGTGTGGAATACACATAGTAACTTCCTTCTACAAAATATATTATGAAAAACTTAATAATGATAATATAATAATAATAATAATATTAATAACAATAAAGAATCACTTTACTACGGAGAAACCTGACTAACACTACCTCAGCAAGATGATCAGATCGATACCAAGACTGATAAATCGTGTTGATAGTATCTATCCTTTACATGATATAATAAAAATGACAGTATATCTCTGTATATAATCCACCAAAACAGTTCAATCATGAGATAAACAACAGACATGTCCCAACTGAGGGAAATTTTACAAACTACTCTACTTCTCAAAGTTTTCCAGTTCACCAAAAGCAAGGAAAGGCTGAAAGACTCTCACAATCCAGAGGAGCCTAAGAAAACATGAGGACAAATGGAGTGTGATATAAGGGATGGTGACTTAGCAAAAACTAAGGAAATCTGAATAAAGTATGGTCTTTGGTTATTGCAAACATTTTAATATTGATTAATTAGCTAATATTTGTACTGTACTGATATAAGATATTAATAATTGGAGAAATTGAGTGCAAGTGTATGAGAATTCTCTGTACTATCTTCTCAATTTCCCTATGAAGCTTTGTTTTCTTTCTAAGAAATAAGATTTAATTTGAAAATTGACTTAAATGAATCAGGCTCCAGTGTGAAGACATTTTAAGAATCGTTGAATTAACTTTTGCCTTATTCTTAAAGAGTTCCTTCGATGGGAACATAGTAAGAATTTTATATCAGAAGGAAAGAAAAACACATATGAACACGTATAATGCCTCTTCAAACTGAAAAGCAGGAAAGGATAATAAAGAGCAAAAATCAGATAAAAATAATTCTAGTATAATAGACACCATAGGGATCCCTGAGTGGCACAGTGGTTTGGCACCTGCCTTTGGCCCCAGTGCATGGAGCCTGCTTCTCCCTCTGCCTGTGTCTCTGCCTCATTCTCTCTCTCTCTCTGTGACTATCACAAATAAATAAAAATTAAAAAAAATAGACACCATATTCCAAGTGCATTTAAAATTAGCAATGTATAACATTTATTTCCTTGACATTTGTCTTCCAAAGAGTTCATAGTGTTTCAGTGTCAGTTGAAACAGGGGAAGAATCGCAGGGAAGAATCCGTCACTTAATAATAGGACCATTGGTACTAATGTCTCTCAATTATTTCCAAATCCATAAAGATTCATTTCCTGATGAATGACTGAGCTGTGAAGAAATAGATGAGAAAGCCTCATCCCTCTGAATTACTTGTGTCAGAATATTTTAACCATAGTACTACGGATAGTAAATTATCCTTATAAACAGGAAATACATCTCAGATTAAAATCTGAGAAATCAGATGGGCAGAGAAAAAATGCTTTAAATCGCTCCTCAGGTTTTATTTTTTTAATTTTTTTTATTTATTTATGATAGTCACAGAGAGAGAGAGAGAGAGAGAGGCAGAGACACAGACAGAGGGAGAAGCAGGCTCCATGCACTGGGAGCCTGATGTGGGATTCGATCCCGGGTCTCCAGGATCGCGCCCTGGGCCAAAGGCAGGCGCCAAACCGCTGCGCCACCCAGGGATCCCGCTCCTCAAGTTTTAAAGACAAAGGAGAACTTTTCTATGTACAAAGTCAGTTGTCAAGATAGCCTTAGGGAATAAGATTCTGCAGCATCGAATCCTGCTGCACTGCCGGGACGCCCGCGCCCCAGGTCTTCCTGATCCCAAATCCCTGGGCCTGTCCCCGAACACAGGCTGCCAGGCTGAGGTCATTTGCAATTTCTCTCTTAGGAGCTCCAGGGAGGGGGGCATGAGCTAGATAGGACAGGACGGGATGCATGGAGGCCGAGAACATTACGGCCATTCTACTTTAAGTTCAGTATTAGCACACGTCCAGCAATCCCAGGCCCCTGTGAAGAAAGCTGAAATTTGCATTACTTCAGTTACTGGAATAAAACAAAAGTTGACAGCTTAATGTCTTAGAAAGCCCCACAATAGAATAAAAACTGAGCCTAAGCCAAGGGCTGGAAGCCCCAATTAGAATGAGAAGAGAGCTCAATGCCCTTGAAGGCCCAATAACAAAATGTAAACAGAACTTGAGGAATTGCTCCAGCCCTTCTGGAGGTCCCCGAGACCAGCCCTTAAAACTAAGCTAAAACCCTCCTCAGGGTCCAAGTCCCTGCTCCACTGTGTGGGGTATACCTGGACCCTTGCTTGAGTTTGTAAAACAACCCACGTGTGTTTGCAAAGTGTCGGCTCCTTAGTGGTTTCTCGGATTCGCAATCTTGGACACAACACCCGCATGAACCCTCCCCACCTGGACTGACCTCCTGTCCCCTCCCACCCAGGCTGACCCTCAGTCACCTCCCACCCACCACAGCTGGGCACAGGCCCTCACACAGTTCCACGGGCATGGTGGGCACTCCCGCCATCCCTGGACTCCCAGGGGATAGGAAGGAGGTTTCGGCAGGACACACTCCCATGGTGGCCCCAGGGCTCCCTGCCCAGGAGAGCACCTGGTGACAGGTCGGGGTCTGTATCCCTGATGCCAGTTCCTCCTCCCAGGTTTTCCCGCAGGAAATGAAAGAGGAGGACCTGGTCTCCTCCAGGGACATCACGCAGGTGGACCTGGACGTCAACAGGACGTTCAGCAGTCACATCATATTTTGGGACTACTACGGGGTAGGGTGAGGTTGAGGGGCCAGGGGGGATCAGGACCCAGTGGAGGACCGGGGGATTCTGGGTAGGGAAAACGGGGATTCTGAGTCGGGGGGCAGAACAGAAGCCAACAACACACCGTTCCATGGTAGGGTGTTGGGGATTACCTCTGTGCCCCCACCCCCGGGGCCTCGGACATGAGGAGGCCACTAGGATGGGGTCTCCAGGGCTTGCCATGGGAGCTGAACCCCAAAGGGGAGAGGGACGGTCCTCTGAGTAGCAGGGGATGGGGTGGGGGACGTGGGGGGCAGGAAATGGACCTGGGTGCCAGGCGGCATGGCCACGGCTGGAGCAGGATACACATCGATCCCATGAGGGTCGGACGGGTCAGAGTGACACCCACTCTCGGAGATTTATATATTTCTAAGTTCTATGCATTTAATTTGAGACATTTTGCAATTTGAAAACACACATAGTATGATGAACCCCAGATAATGCCCCCGGTCCAGCCAGGGTCCTGCAATGACCACACCCCGCCCCAGGGGCAGGTGTCACAGCAAACCCCAGACTGGGGTTGCCTTTAAGTGTAGACATCTCCTTGTGCATCTTAGAGGAAGGGGATGCCCTGTGTCCGCAGGCCCCCCATGACATCCCCCTCATTCCCCACTCCCACTCCATCCCCCTACATCATCATTCCCCATGGCATCCCACCTACACCATCCCCCTCAAACCCACACAGCCCCACACAATCCCCACCCACACTATACCCCAACACCATGCCCCCACACCATCCACCCCCACACCATCAGCCCCCATCAAGGACCCGGTGCAGGTGCCCCCTGTGGGACATGCTCAGCCTCCCCGGGGATCTCTCGATATCCTGCTCCCATCAGAAGCCCGGGGGTCCCATAGAGTACCCAGGGGTTGCAGGGAGGAGCGAAGACAAGGGGCCCCCGACAGGGTGTGTGCAGGTGAGTGGTGCAGAGGATGCACTGTCCCTCCTGGAGGGCGGCACACCCTTCACAGGACACCAGCCCATAACCCAGGGGGATCTGGGCTGGCCTGGCCCCAGGCTCTGTGAAGGTGGGGGTGATTTGAGACCCCGCCCCAGGCCCAACAAAAAGACTAATGGGATCCAGTCCCCCATGGCCCTGTCTAGCCCTGGATTCTGACCCTACACTGAGCGAGCCTTCTCACAGCTGGATGTGGCCTCCTGGGCCCTGGGGGTGCCACACAGATCCAGGTCGCTGACCTAGGGCAGCCCTGGGGATCCCGGGACACCCAAGCTTGGGGAGAGCAGAGGTAGGCCGGTGGACCCTACCCACACCCACACCAGGAGGCAGGCTCCTCCAGGTGCTGGGGCAACAGGGGCCCCACGACCGGGGTCCACCTGCCCTGCGGGGACCCAGTGCAGGAACCCATGAGCTGCAGGTCAAGGTCAGCTCTGCTGTCCTCACAACCATCTCTCATGCTGAAACCTCAGGACACATGCTCCCCGGTAGGGGACTCCAGCACTTGCCCCCCCACCCATGTGATTCTTGTCCTCCCCTAAAGGACAAAATGGTCTCCCTTCCCAGGGGAAGGCATGCACCCTCGGCTCTGAGCCCATTTGCTGTAGAATGTCAATAAAGTATTGTGGTGTGAAAATGCACAGCCAGCCTGTTTCTGTGTCTCCCAGAACTCTGTGTATGGGGCGTGGAGAGACCCCCAGAGAGGAGGAGGGGGCACCACCCAGGCCCCAACAGCCCCTGCATGGGCACTGCAAGGCACAGCTGACGTCCCCACGTGCCTTCCAGGGGCGGCCAGATGCCAGGGTCAGGACCACACAGACTATACTCAGACTCAGCCTGTGCCCCATGGGCCAGGAGGGCCTGGGACAGAGTGACAGCCAGGGAGCCTCAGGTCACCAGGGTCTGTGAAAAGCGACCTGGAGGGTCTGTGCTCCCTCTGTCCAGGGGGCCGAGGCTGGCCCGGTTCCGGGGCACGTACTCCCCTCCCTGCATCCCCGTGCCAGTGTGCCTGGGGCACTGAAGGACTGTGGGGCGCTCAGAGTGGCCCTGGAAGGGATGTCAGGACAGCAGGCCCTTGTGTTGTGCCCAAGACTGCGAATCTGAGAAACTACCGATGAGCTGACACCGATGCAAACTCCTGAGGGTTTCTCTACAAGCTGTAGCTTGGGTCCAAGTGCACCTGACACAGCGGAGCAGGGACTTGGACCCCGAGACTAAGAGGCATAGCAGCTTTATAGGGGCAGTGGACCGTGGGATATGCAGAAATTTGCACAGTCATGTTGGTCCACAAACAAGAGGCTGATTGAATTACACCTTACCCTATAGTATCCACTTGAGCTGGCCTATTACTTTGGTCAGAATTGGCTCACAGTTTTGGGGGGCACAAAGCAGGGTTACATTGTTATGAGCCGATTTCCAATTAGGGTTTGCCCAGCGGTCTGACTCGGGTGGGGCAGCGCCTTAAGCCATAAGCAGGTCATGTTGGGGTCATAGGGAGGTGGCGGGTGTAGCACAAAATGGAATCAGTCCTGCGCTGCTTGTCCAGGGGTAGGGGATTTTTATTAAATTTCCTGTGTCCCAACTTGCAGCTCACCCACCTGGGCAATGCTCACCAGGTGGACTCAGCGTGCACACCTTGTGGTGCTGGATCTCTCACACCAGCGTGTGGAGGGCACCCTCCTTGCCCTAGTGAGTAGGGGCTGGGTGAACATGGGGCTCGGCCTGAAAGCCAGGCAGCACAGGGGACCAAAGAAACCCAGCCCCGTTCCCACCCTGACCTCCACACACAGGCCGCCCCAGGGCTCCCCGCCATGGGTACCCGACTCCTCAGGAGCTCCCCCCAGGGTTGCCCTGAGGTCTGACTCCCTTCTGGAGAGGCATCGGTGAGAATAGAAGCAGCCGGCGCTCGGCGAGACACACTGTCGGACATGGTAATTTGGCCGAGACAGTCCTTCAACCTCAGCTGAACCTCCAGCTGAAATTCACTGCAGGAGCGAGCCCCGGGTCAGCCAGGAGAGCCCAGCTAGCCACCCAGCGCCAGCACCAGAAATGATGTTGTACCAACCATTTCGGGGTTTTGCGTGACCCAGCCAGAGGATCCGATAGCTACACGTCATAGATTCATGTGATAGACACACACACACCCCACAACGAACAAAAGTCAGAATCACCCCAATGCTGTCAAACAGCAGCTGGATGGTTACATACATGACACCGTGGTCCCCAATAGGATACATGGAAGACGCTATAAACCACGACTGCAGAGGTGCTGGAGGCATGGAGATGTGCCTGCTGGGTTCCAAAAAGGAGCGCAGAGGGGCAGGAAGCATCCTACAGAGGGGGGGGGCCCTTAGGAAAGGACACCAGGTCCCAGTGAAGGCTAAGGATGGTGAAATCTGTCCTCCTCCCTTTCAGCTTCTGGTTTTCCTCCTAAATGCCATTTTCCTCAGTCATACGAGCAAAAATTTATTTTATGTTTTTAACTTTCTTTATATTGGAGTCCAATTTGTATGAATTCTTTCTTCAGGAAGTGTGTCATTCAGGAGAGAAGGAGAGAGAAAGATTTTCCCTGACAGGCAAAGTATAAAGGAGTTCATGACCGCTAAACCAGTCCAGTAAGGAATTTTAAGAGGGACTCTTCTAGTGGGGGAAAAAAAGATACCAAAAGCAACAAAGACTAGAAAGGACCAGAGAACGTCACCAGAAACACCAACTCTACCACTAACAACAAGGCACAAGTTCATATCTTTGAATAAGCACTCTGAATGCTGATACTAAATGCTCCAATCAAAAGATATAGGGTGTCAGAGTGGCTTAAAAAACAGGATCCGCGATGCCTGGGTGGCTCAGGGGTTGAGCCTCTGCCTTTGACTCAGGGTGTGATCCTGGAGTCTGGGATCGAGTCCCATATTGCGCTCCTGGTGGGGAGCATTCTTCTCTCTCTGCCTAATTTTCTGCCCCCCTCTCTCTCTCCTCTCTCTCATGCTCTCAAAAATAAAATTGTTATTAAAAAATCAGGATCCATCAGTATGCTGCCTACTAGAGGCTCACCTTAGACCTATAGACACCAGCAATTTTAAAGTCAGGGGATGGAAAATCATCTATCACGCTAATGGTTATGAAAAGAAAGCTGGAGGACCAATACTTATATTAGAAAAACTAGATTTGAAACCAAACCCTGGGGGACACCTGGTGGCTCAGTGGTTGAGCATCTGCCTTCGGCTCAGGGGGTGATCCTGGGATCCTAGGATCGAGTCCCACATTGACATCCCTTTGGGGAGCCTGTCTCTCCCTCTGCTATGTTTCTGCCTCTGCTCCTCTGTGTATCTCTCATGAATAAATAAATAAAATATTTAAATCTCAAAAAGAAAGAACAAATACTGTAAGAAGAGATGAAGGAAGGCATTATTTCATAATTAAAAAGACTCTCTATCAGGATCAAACAACTAAATATTTATGCTGCCAACATGGGAGTACCTAAATATGGAACCCAATTACCAATAAACGTACAGAAACTCACTGATAATGATACAATGACAGGGGATTTTAACACCTACCCAGTAATGGCAATGGACTGATCTTCTATGCAGAAAATCAACAGGGGAACAATAGCCTAGACACACTGGACCACAGGGACTCAACAGATATAGTGAACATTTCTTCCTAAAGCAGAATACACATTCCTTTCAAGTGCACATGGGACATTCTCCAGAACAGATCATATCATGGGCCACAAATCAGCCCTCAACAGGTACAACAGGCACAAGAAGGTTGATATCACACCCTGTACCTTTTCGGACCATGACGCTATGAAACTCGAAGTCAACAGTAAGAAAAAATTTGGACAGACCAAAAATACATGGAGATTATGAACATCCTACTAGAGAATGAATGGAGCAAACAGGAAATTAAAGAGGAAATTTAAAACAAATGAAAATGAAAACATGTTTCTCCAAAACTCTGGGATGTAGAAAAGGCAGTCCAAAGAGGAAAGTACATAGCAATACAGGCCTACCTCAAGAAACAAGAAGTATCCAATACACAGCTTAACCCTACACCTAAAGGAGCTGGAAAAGGAATAGCAAACAAATCCTAAAGCCTACAGAAGAAGGGAAAAAATAAAGATGAGAGCAGAAATAAATACAGAAATAAAAAACATTAGAATGGAATAACGAAACTAAGAGCTATTTCTTCAAAATAATTAATAAAATGGATCAAACCCTATCCAGCCTTAGGAACGAGAAAAGAGAAAAGAACTAAATGAATAAAATCACAAAAGAGAGAAGAGTGATCAAAATCAACACCAGAAAAATAAGACAATTATAAGGGAATACTATGAAAGATTATATGCTAACAAACTGGGATACCCGGAAGAAATGGACAAATCCCTAGAAATGTGCAAACGAGCAAAACTGAAATAGGAAAAAATAGAAAATGTGAAGAGACCCATAACTAGCAAAGGAATTGAATCAGCAAGGCACCTGGGAGCCTCAGTGGTTGAGCATGTGCTTTGGCTCAGGTCATGATCCCAGGATCCTGGTGGATCAAGTCCCACATCAGCCTCCCTGCATGGAGCCTCATTTTTCCTCTGCCTATACCTCTGCCTCTCTGCATCTCGCATGAATCCATAAATAAAATCTTTAAAAAAGAAACAAGATAAAAAGATGAGAAAGGACCCAAATATAATCACAGATGAGAAATGAGAAATAACAACCAACACTACAGAAATACAAACGATAATAAGAGAATATGATGAAAAAGTATATGCCAGCAACCTAGAACCTAGAAGAAATAGATCAATTCCTAGAAATATATAACATAGCAAAAAGGAGAAATGAAGAAATAAGAAACTTGAACAGACAGATAACCAGCAAAGATATTGAATCAGCACTCAAGAATCTCCCAACAGGAGACGCTTAGATCAATAGAACAGAATGCAAAGCCGAAACAAGATACAAACCTGTAACTCTATGATCCATTAATCGACAACAAGGCAGGAAGGAATATCCAATGGCACAAAGACAGTCTCTTCAACAAACCCTAACCTGACCCAAGGATAAGAACAAATGGTGTTGGGAAAACCAGGCAGCCACACGCAGAAGAATGAAACTGGACCACTTTCTTACACCATATATATAAAAAATAAATTCAAAATGGATGAAAGACCTAAATGTGAGACCTGAAACCATACAAAGGAGAAAAGATAGGCAGGAACATCTTTGACGTTGGCCATTGGATCTTCTTTCTAGATATGCCTCTGAGTTGAGGGAAACAAAAGCAAAAATACTATTGGGACTTCATCAAATTCAAAAGCTTCTGCAAATTGAGAGACACAACCAACGCTAAAAGGCAACATACAAAATGAAACGAGATATTTGTAAACAACACATCCAATAAATTGTATGCAAAATACGTAAAGCAAATATAAATCTCAGCATCCTAAACACAAATTATCCAACTGCAGATGGGCAGAAGACATTAATGGACTTTGTCTCTGACAAGACATCCAGATGGCCACCAGACACCGAAAGACACTCAGCGTCACCCATCATCAGGGAAATGCAAATCAAAACCACAATAAGATGTCACCTGACAGCCATCAGAATGGCTAAAATTAACAACAGAAGAAACAACAGGTGTTCTTGAGGCTTTGGAGAAAGGGTAGCCCCCTTACACTCCTGGTGGGCATGCGAACAGGTGCAGCCACTGTGGAAAACACTGTGGAAGGTCCTCGAGAAGTTAAAAATAGGGGATCCCTGGGTGGCGCACTGGTTTGGCACCTGCCTTTGGCCCATGTCGCGATCCTGGAGACCCGGGATCGAATCCCACGTCGGACTCACAGTGCATGGATCCTGCTTCTCCCTCTGCCTGTGTCTCTGCTCTCTCTCCGTGACTATCATAAAAAAAATAAAAAAAGAAGTTAAAAATAGAGCTACACTACGATTCCAAAATTGCAGAGCTAGGTATTTACCCCGAGGATACAAAAGTCATTTAGTAGATTCCAAGAGGGACACGTAGCCCAGTGTTTGTAGCAGCGTTATCAACAACAGCCAAACTGTGGATACAGCACAGATGTCCATTGGCAGATGAATGGGCAGAAAGATGTGGTAAATATACACACTGCGACATCACTCAGTCATCAGAAGGGATGAAATGAAGCCATTAACAATGACGTGGGAGAAGTGGAAAGGACTTATGCTAAATGAACTCAGTCAGTCATAGAAAGACAGATACCAAATACCATACAATTGCATTCACATGTGAATATTAGGAAACCAAAAAAACTGGCAAAGGGGCAGAGGGGGGATGAGAGAAGCAAACAAAAAAACACACTCTTAACCACAGAGAATAAACTAATAAATACCAGAGGAAGGTGGGGGGGATGGGGAATCAGGGGATGGGGATAGTGGAGGGCACCTGTGACCAGTACCAGGCGTTGTATCCAAGGGTTGAATCACTATGTGGTAAACCTGAAACTATATCATACTGTGTTTACAAAGAGGACTTCAAGTAAAACTTTAAAATTATAATTGGTAGTATTGATGAAACATGTACACACTAGAGATAAAATCAGAAAGGCAACTGAAAATCCAAATAAAGAGTATTTAGAGCCACAAAACCCCTCCTTACCTCAGCTCGGGAGAAGACTGCCATGCCTATTCTCACCCAAGTAAAAGCCTGGATTTTGATTCTCTGGGGAGGCCACTGACTTGGTGGAGTCAGGCTATCTTTGAACCCAAAACCTAAATAGAGTGCATAAAACTAAACTGCCCAAGATACTAGGAGTCCCAATGCAAGCACATGCCAAGACCCAAACTAACCATACACAGACATAACCCTAACCCTACACTTAATCCTAATGTTAACCTAACCCTTAAACAAGACCTATCACTAGTCGAAAACCAAACACAAACCCCAAGACCGAAACACATTCACTGAACCTTCCTGCCAACCCTCACCCTAACTCCTAAACGTCGGTTCACCTAAACTGAGGTTTCCTTAACCCTGAACCCTACGTTAAATCTAACCTGAACCCTAACCTCTAACCGTACGTAACCTTAAAATAAGGTATTCAAATCCTATTCCTAATCTTAACCTGTACCATAACACTAACCCTCTAATACTAATCCTATCTCATACCCCAAACTGTACCCTAACCCGTACCCTAAAACCAACCCCTAATACACTCCCTAACCCTATATCTGACCCTTTTCCAAAACCGTACCCTGACCCTGACCTTACCCTAACCCTAACCCCTAACCAAACCTTAACCCTAACCCTAGCCCTAACCCCTATCCTAATCCTAACCCTCGCCCTAACCCTAAACCTAGCCCTAGCTTTAACTCTAACCCTTAACTCAAACCCCTAACTCTAACCCCTAACCATAACTCACACCCTAACCCCTAACCCTAACTGCAAACCTAAGCTCAACCCTAACTCTAACCATAACACTAACCCCAACTCCGAACCTCCTGCCCTAATCCCTAAAGCCTAAACCCTAACCCTAACACCAAATCCTGTCCCTAGCCCTAACCCACATCCTAACTCCTAACCACTGACCCTTACCCTTATCCCTCACCCTAACTTCTAATCCATAACCATAAGCATAATCACTAACACCTAACATCTAACGTAAGGCTAACCACCAATTGCCTCCCCTCCTTTGACCCAACCATTCATTCTACCCATTCACTTACTCTGTGATTCTGAGGAGTCCCTTCTGATATGGACGTGGCCCCCAATGGCACTTCCAGAGTCCTCCAGGGGGTCCTGAGGAAACCGGGCTCCTGTGAGTGTGCACGTGGCCCCACATGTTCCTGAGCCATAGTCAGTGGGTCCTGAAGACGCCGGGTCTCCTGTCACTGTGGACTATGCTTCACATCCTCTGGAAGCCTCGCAGCAGGTCCTCAGGAGGCCGGGGGCTTCTGTCAGCCTGGACATGGCCCCACGCCACCCAGAACACTCACCGTGGGTCCTGAGGAGGCTGTGGGCTCCTGTCAGCAAAGACCCAGCCTCATATATCCCAAAGCCAAAGTGCAGGTCCTGAGGACAACGGGGGTCTTGTCAGTGTTGAGGTGGACCCACATTTTCCTCAAGCCTCACCATAAGCCCTGAGGAGGCTGGGGGCTCCTGTCAGCATGGACGTGGCCCCAAATATTCCCAAAACTTCACAGTGCATCCTGAGGAGGCCAGAGATTCCTGTCAGTGTGGATGCAGCACCCACATCTTTCTTAGGCCTCACCAGAGGCCCTGACAAGGCTGGGCTCTTCTGTCCGCATGGACGCATCCCCATATTTCCCGAAGACTACACCAGGGGTCCTGAGGAAGTCAGCGTCCTGTTGTGTGGACGTTACCACACATACTCCCGAATTGTCACCGATGGATCTAGGAGGCCGCGGCTCCTGTCATCCTGAATGCGGCCCCCAGCTTCCAGAAGCCTCAACTTATATCCTGAGGGGCCTGGGAGTTCCTGCCAGAGTGGACGCAGTGCCACATCTTCCTGAAGCCTCCCTGCGGGTCCTGAGGCGGCCCAGGGGCTCCTGTCAGCCTGGATGTGGGCCCACAATTTCCTGAAGCCTCCACGTGGGTCCTGAGGCGGCCAAGTGCTCTTGTCAGCGTGGACGCGGTGCCACATCTTCCTGAAGCCTCCCCGCAGGTCCTGAGGTGGCCCAGGGTCTCCTGTCAGCGTGGATGCGGGCCCACAATATCTTGAAGCCTCCCCGCGAGTCCTGAGGCAGCCCAGGGTCTCCTATCAGGGTGTATGCGGGCCCACATCTTCCAGAAGCCTCACTGCGGGTCCTGAGGAGACCCGGGCTCCTGTCAGCGTGAACGCAGCCCAATGTCCCCCTTTAGACTCCCTGAGCGACCTGAGGAGGCTGCGGCTTATCCGGGTCGATGCGTCCCCATGTCCTCCTCAGGCCTCCCCAGCACAGGCTGGCTCCTGTTAATGCTGGCAGAGGAGGCCTACTGCACATGCGGGTCCCCTGGGTGGGGCCTGGTCTCGGGCGCCCCCTTTGGGATGCTAGGCACTGCAGGAAGCTGTGTAGGAGGTGGCTTGCTGGTGCACGGGGCGGCACCTGCCTCCTTCCAGGCTCCAGCTGTGGCCTGTTAGCATCGGAAATATCTCACTGAAACGGAGCCCAACACCCGGCTTCCCCAGAAATACTTAAGGACAAGGAGTTGGAGCCCACAGACCGCAAAATGAAATGTGGACCAGAATTTGAGCAAGTCCTGCAAAACTCACTCAACCCTCTTCCACTGTGGGTGGGAACGCGGGCTGGTGCAGCCACCCTGGAAACAGTGTGGAGGCTCCTCAGGAAGGTACAAATAGAGCCGCCCTGCGACCAGCAGGTGCAGGGACAGGAGCTGACTTCGAAGATACAGATGCAGTGAGACTCAGGACATCTGTACCCCAATGTCCACAACAGCCGTGTCCACAGTAGTCACACTGTGTGAGGAGTCTCGGTGCCCTCAGGCAGATGATGTATAAAGAGGATGGGAGATAGGTGATGGTCATAGAGAGAGGAACGGTACTCAGCTATCAAAGAGAAGGAAATCTTGCCATTTGCAATGACGTGGATAGAACTAGAGAAATCATGTTAAGTGAAATAAGTCAGTCGGGAAAGAGAATGACCGTGGGGTGTCATTCATAGGTGGAATTAAAGAAGCAAAGCAGATGAACATCTGTGAAGGGAAGGAAAAACAAATAAGATGAAAACAGATGCAGGAAATACAGACTCTTAATTATAGGAAAAAAATGAGGGTCGCTGGAGGGTCGGGGACAGGTGAGGGGATCACAGGGAACCAGCATGAAGGAGGGCATGTGATGTCATGTGCACTGCTGTTATCTCCAACTGGTGAATCCCTGAATTCTTCCTCTGAAAGTATAATACACTATACGTTAATTAATTGGGTTTAAATTAAGTTAAAAAAATCAGTTGTATCAGAGCACAATTCTTTCTGGACTCTCTGTTCTGCTCCTTCAGCTTATGTCAAGAACACCACCCTTGACTCTGGTTTGTTTAAGTAGACTCCATGCCTCGTCCATGGCCCAGCCCAGGGCTAGAACTCAGGACCCCAAGGTCAGGACAGGAGATGAGGTCAGGTGTCGAATGCTTAACCGACAGAGCCAGCCAGGGGCCCGAGAACAACACTGCTATAACCTGTGTCTCTGTGACATCGTTTGAAATAGGAAAGTGCTATGTCCCACTCTGTCCTGCTTCTCCAATACTGATTTCCTCTCCGGGGTCATTTGTGGGGGCAGATGGATGTTAAGGTTTTTTTTTTTTCCTATTTCTAAGATCTGCCACCATGATTTTGATACGAATGACATTGAAACTGAGGGTGGCTTCAGGAACTGCGGACATTTTCCAAGATGAGGCTCCCACCCCACGAGCCCAGGAAGGCCTCCCAGAGCCTGGTATGGCTCAGTGCACAAGTCTTGTGCTCCTTTGGTTCAGTCTCATTATTTATTCTCTGTGATGCTCCTGAGAAGGGAGTCACGTCCTTCATTTCCTTCCTGAGTGCTCATTGCCAGGACACAGCAAGGCTACTCTGCTCTGTAGGGTCAGTTTGTGTCCCCTGACTTTACTGAACTCACTCGTTAGTTCTAAGAGGCTTGGTGGAGGCTCTCGAGTTTCCTGTTTCTAGTACCACATCTTCAGCATATAGGGACAGTGTGAGTTCCCCTTCCAGTTGTGGAACCTTTGCTGTTTACAGCTTAATGCCCTAGAAAGTCCCACAATAGAATAAAAACTGAGTCCAGGCAAAGGGCAGGAAGCCCCTATTAAAATGAGAACAGAGCTCAATGCCCTAGAAGGCCCCATATCAAAATGTAAACAGAACTTGAGGAATTGCTCCAGCCCTCCTGGAGGTCCCGAGACCAGCCCTTAAAACTAAGCTAAAACCCATCTCGGGGTCCAAGTCCCTGCTCCGCTATGTCGGGTGCACTTAGACACAAGCTCGAGCTTGTAAATAAACCCTCGTGTGTTTGCATCGGTGTCAGCTTCTCGGTGGTATCCCGGATTCCCAATCTTGGGCAAAACAGTCTGAGATAAAAAATCAAAACCAAAAGAAGCTCAGATGCACGCAGAGTAAAAGCAGGGTTCTGAGAGAAGCAGCGGAGACCCGGGGGGTTGGCGGCTCTTCTGTCGAGGCCCCTGCAGATGGGGGGGGGGATGCTCAGCCCCAGAGTCAGAGGACCCAGCGTCCCCACCCGCATCCCGCCCATCAGCGCGGAGTCTAAGGGAGCAGCACAGCGCCGCCCACTGGAGGCCAGAGGCGATGACACCCACCCAGCCTCTGACCCGCAGGTGCATCTCCCAGGCAGATGTGCACCTGAGAATCAGCGCCAAGGCCCTTCCCGAACCCTGCACAGACCACTCAATGCCACCAAGTTGTCAGACTACAGAGGCAGCAGAGCCTCAGCTCTGCCTGGAAAGTAGGGTGTAGCTTCCTTTGTACTTTGTGCTTTATTTTCATTTATTTTCTTTGATTCTATTTTATTAATTGCTTAATTTAATTTTTATGTATGTACCTTATATATTTCTTACTTTTACTATCATGGTACTTTAATTGTGTTTCTTATTTTGGGATTTAGAATCTTTAACAAGCAGGCCAAAATAATCTGGTGTTTTTTTTGGGGGGGAGGGTAGTTGTTATTGTTTTTCTTGGTTTTCCTTTTTCTTCCTTCTTTCTTTTCTGAAAAAAAATAGTGAGATGGAGAAATTCAACTCCATAAAATAACATGAAGTAGTACTCACAGCCAGGAAGTTCATCAATACACATATATGATGTCTAACTACAGTTTAAAACAATGATTATAAAGATAGCATCTGGGCTGGAAAAAGAGCACAGAAGAAAACTAGAGAATCCCTTACTGTAGAAATAAAAGAACTAAAATCTAGTCAGGCCAATGATTAAAAATGCTATAACTGAGATGCAGTCCCAAGTGGATGCCTTCAAAACAAGAAAGGTTATGGACCACAAAGGCAGACATAGGGAACTCAGCCACTTATTAAAACAATAACATTCATATCATAGGAGACTCAGATGATGAAGAGAGAGAAAAGGTGGGCCTTGCTCAGCCATTAGAAACGACAAATACCCACCATTTGATTCAACGTGGATGGAACTGGATGGTATCATGCTGAGTGAAGTAAGTCAATCGGAGAAGGACAAACATTGTATGTTCTCATTCACTTGGGGAATATAAATAAGAGTGAAAGGGAATGTAAGGGAAGGGAGAAGAAATGTGTGGGAAATATCAGAAAGAGAGACAGAACATAAAGACTCCTAACTCTAGGAAATAAACTAGGGGTGATGGAAGGGGAGGAGGGCGGGGATGGGGGTGAATGGGTGACGTGTACTGAGGGGGGCACTTGACGGGTTGAGCACTGGGTGTTATTCTGTATGTGGGCAAATTGAACACCAATTAAAAGTAAATTTATTATTAAAAAAAAGTTTGAAAGAAAGAAAAAGTGGCATATGGTTGACTCAGTCAGTTAACCTTCAGCCTTAGGCTCAGATCATCATCCAGGTCCCAAGGCAGCTCCCTGTTCAGCAGGGAACCTGCTTGTCCTTCTCCATCTGCCCTTCTCGCTCATGGTTTTTCTCTCCTCTCTCTCTCAAATAAATAAATAACATCCTGAAAAAGAAACAAACAAACAAACCCAGAAGGAAGAGAAATCTCCCATGTAGAATAATTTCAAAGAAGTTGTGCAGACATTCCACCCTCAAGTTGATTAGCATAGCCTCCCACTCTTATGTGTCGAATACACATAGTAACTTCCTTCTACAAAATATAATATGAAAATCTTAATATAAAAATGATAATAAATAATAATAATAATAATAAAAAGAATCATTTTACTATGGAGAAAGCTGACAAACACTACCTCAGCAAGATGATCAGATCAATACCAAGACTGATAAATCATGTTGATAATATCTATCCTTTATATAATAAAAATGGTATTATCTCTCTGTATATAATCCACAAAAACAGTTCAATCATGAGATAAACAACAGACATGTCCCAACTGAGGTATATTTTACAAAATACTCTACTTCTCAAAGTGTTCCAGTTCAACGACAACAAGGAAAGGCTGAAAGACTGTCACAATCCAGAGGAGCCTAAGAAAACATGAGGACAAATGGAATGGGATATGAGTAATGGTAACTTAGCAAAAACTAAGGAAATCTGAATAAAGTATGGTCTTTGGTTAATGCGACTATTTTAATATTGATTCATTAGCTAATACTTGTACCGCACTAATATACCACCACAGTCATATCCCTGCCCCACACCATCCACCCCCACACCATCGGCCCCCAGAAGGACCCAGTGGAGCTGCCCGGTGGGACATGCTCAGCCTCCCCAGGGTTCTCTGCATACCCTGCTCCCATCAGAAGCCGGATTGTCCCATAGAGAACCCAGGGGTTGCAGGGAGGAGGGAAGGCAGGGATCCCCGAAATGGTGGGTGCAGGTGAGTGGAGCAGAGGACACATTGGGCCCTGCCTCCGCCCACTGTCCCTCCTGGAGGGCGGGCACACCCTGCACAGGACACCAGCCCCTAACCCAGAGGGATCTGGGCTGACCTGGCTCCGCGCTCTGTGGGGGCTGAGTTGATTTGAGCCCCCCCCAGGCCCAACACAAAGACTAATGGGATCCAGGCCCCCATGGTCCTGGCTAGCCCTGGATTCTGGCCCCAGGGTGAGCCAGCCCTCTCAAAGCTGGATGTGGCCTCCTGGGCCCTGGGCGTGCCCCACAGATCCAGGTCGCTGACCTAGGGCAGGCCGTGGGATCCCGGGACACCCCAGAGTGGGGACAGGATGGATAGGCCATTTGGCCCCACCCGACCCCACTCCAGGAGGCAGGCTCCTCCAGGTATTGGGGCCCAGAGGGCCCAAGGCCGGGGTCCAGCTGCCCTGCGGGGGCCCAGTGCAAGAGCCCATGAGCTGCAGGTCCAGGTCATCTCTGCTGTCCTCAAAACAGTCACTCACTCAGGCTGAAATCTCAGGACAAACGCCCCCACCCAGAGTCCACACATGCTCCCACGATGTGGACTCTAGCACCCGCCCCCCCACACCGTGGGATTCTTGCCCTCCCCTAAAGGACAGAAAGGTCTCCCTCCCCAAGGGAAGGCGCGCAATAGGCTCTGAGCCTGTTTGCTGTAGAAATCAATAAAGTGTTGTGGTGCGAAAATGCACAGCCAGGCCATTTCTGTGTCTCCCAGAACTCTGTGCATGGGGTGTGGAGAGACACCCAGAGAGGAGGAGGGGGCACCATCCAGACCCCAAACAGATCCTGCAGGGGCGCCACCAGGTAAACACAGCTGATGTCCCCATGTGCCTTACAGGGGCGGCCAGACGCCAGGGTCAGGACCCACAGACTTTACTGGGACTCAGGCTCTGCCCCCCGGGCCAGGAGGGGCTGGGACAGAGTGACAGCCAGGGAGCTTCAGGTCACCAGGGTCTGTGAACAGCGACGTGGGAGGTCTGTGCTCCCTCTGTCCAGAGGGCTGCGGATGGCCAAGTTCCGGGGCACTTCCTCCCCTCCCCGCATCCCTGTGCATGTCTGCCTGGGGCACAGAGGGCCTGTGGGGCGGTCAGCGTGGCCCTGGAAGGGATGCCAGGACACCAGGCCCTGGTGTTGTGCCCAAGATTGCAAATCAGGGAAACCACTAAGGAGCCCACACCGATGGAAACTCCCGAGGGTTTCTTTACAAGCTGGAGCTTGGGTCTAATTGCACCTGACACAGCGGAGCAGGGACGTGGATCCCAAGACTAAGAGGCATAGCAGCTTTATAGGGGCTAGTGGCCCATGGGATACGCAGAAAGTTCCACAATCATGCCAGTCCACACGCTGGTGGCTGACTGAATTACACCTTACCCTATAGTATCCACTTGAGCTGGCCTATTACTTTGGTCAGAATCGTCGCACAGTTTTGGGGGGCACAAAGCAGCGTTACATTGTTATGAGCCGATTTCCAATTAGGGTGTGCCCAGAGGCCTGACTAGGGTGGGGCAGTGCCTTAAGCAATAAGCAGGTCATGTGGGGGTCATAAGGGAGGTGGCGGGTGTAGCACAAAATAGAATCAGTCCTATCCTGCTTGTCCAGAGGTAGGGGATTTTTGTTAACTTTCCTGGGTCCCACACTTGCAGCTCACGTACCTGGGCCACCCTCACCTGGTGGACTCAGACTGCACACCTTGTGGTGCTGGATCTCTTACACCAGCGTGTGGAGAGCACCTTCCTCGCCCTAGTGAGTAGGGGCTGGGTGAGCATGGGGCTTGCCAGAAGCCCAGGCAGCACAGGGGACCGAGAATCCCAGCCCTGACCCCAACTCGACTCCCACACACAGGCAGCAACAGGGCTTTCCGCCATGGGCAGCCAGGTCCTCAGGATCTCCCCACAGGGTGGCGCTGAGGTCCGGCTTCCTGCTGGAGAGGCATCAGGGAGAAGAGAAGCAGCCAGCGCTCAGTGGGATCCCCTGCCTGACATGGGAATTTGGCCAAGTCAGATGTTCCAGCTCAGCTGACCCTGCAGCGGAATCACTGCAGGAGGGAGCCCCGAGTCGGAAAGGAGAACCCTAGCTATCTGCCCAGCGCCAGCACAAGAAATGATGTTGTGCCAACCATTTTGGCATTTGGGTGACCCAGCCAGAGGATCAGATAGCTGCACATGATATCTGCCTCTGATAGACACACACACACACACCCAAAACCAACAAAAGTCGGAATCCCCCCAATGTTGTCAAACAGCAGCCGATGGTTACATACACGACGCTGTGGTCCCCAATAGGATACATAGAAGTCGCTATAAACCATGACTGCAGAGGTACTGGAGGCACGGAGATGTGCCTGCTGGGTTTCAAAAAGGAGCACAGAGAGGCAGAACGCATCCTACGGAGGGGGTGCCCCTCCTAGGAAAGGACACCAGGTCCCTGTGTAGGCTATGGATGGATCTGTCCTCCTCTCTTTCAGCTTCTGGTTTTCCTCCTCTTTTGTTCTTCCTAATTCTAGTTTAGCCTCCACCCTGCATCCAAGACAATGACCAAAGAGGCTTCGTTATGACATCGCATCCTAAAAGGAGGCAGAGCTTTGGCTACCGAGTTCAGAAATGGTCATTGCCTAGGTGTATGCTGATCCCCTGAACTCGTGGCTTCACGGCTCTTCTCTCCCTGCAGAATGAGGGGAACCACAGGTCTTACAATGAAAGACGCCCACTTCCACTCGGGCGGGACTATCCTTTCTGGAGGACGTCATCTGGGCCAAGTAGTGCAAGCGGGCGATCAAGAATAGTTTGCAGGTGAGACATAAGCAAACACTTACCTTTGATGTCATGCTTTATTTGTTCATCCATTTATTATTTCTTAAATATTTTCATTTAATGTCCTCTCTATACCCAACATGGAGTTCAAACCCACAACCCTGAGATCAAGATCCCCCAACCAGGCCAGCCAGGCACCCCAGTGCCATGTTTCATAACTCTTTGCTTCCTTGCCTATCTCTGCATCCAACTGGAACATTAAGTCCTTGACGGGAAGCTTTAATTACCTCCGAATCCTAGAACGTTCTCACTGTATCCCAATCCTAGATTGACATTTACCATTGAATAGCACTTTAAATAAATAGTAAAATAACTACTACCATAAAGGAAATTATCAACTTTTCACGTGTGTGGGCCCTGCTCCCTGGGCTCCCAGGGAAGCTATGATTTCTTTCACATTGATCAGGTCCAAATGACTCCACCACACCTCAAAGCGTGGGCTCAGTTTCTGCCCTGACACATGCAAGACCCCTGCTTCAATTAACATGTATCAATCAATCAAAGAGAGTCTGACCGGATCTGTGTGGTTCGTAAGAACATGGGACTCTTGTTCTTGGGGTAGCAAGTTCAAGCCCCATGTTGGCTGTAGAGATTACAGAAAAATAAAACCTTAAAAAAAGTCAATCAGTTGATCTTGGGGAGACACAGCCCCGGATCCCACAAGGGCAGAGAGCCAACTGACAGTTCTACGCACAATATTATATGCAGCAGTGCACAAAATCTGAACTTTCAGAAGTCTCCTAGATGGGGGACACACCAGCCTTAAGGTGTTCAGGTGGAGAAGTGGGGGGCAGTCCCTGGAACGACAGGGTGGGCTCAGGATCCCAGGGGTCCCAAGGACAGTGGTGCCAACTGTTCCCAGTCACAGGAGGAACCCGGCTGAGAGCAGCGCACTCGGGCCAGCTGTCTGCCCTGTGTGGCCATAAGCGGCAAACCCCTGTGCAGTCACGGGGCCCAGTTCCTGGGACAGGCCAGCAAAGGCCAGGAGTGTGAGGACACCCTCCCGGCAGGAAGAGAACAGGTCTCCACCAGGGCAGCCCCTAAAATTTGGAGTTTTATAATTCAGTCACTTGTCTGTGTGGAGGCTGAGAAAATTGAGGATGTTCCACCTTAAGTTCACTGTTAGCACAAGTACTGCCATCCCAGGACCCTGTGAATAAGAGCTAAATTTTATTACTTCAGTTACAGGAAAAAAGAAAAAAACAGCTTACAGCTTAAGGTCCCAGAAAGCCCCATATTAGAATGAGAACAGAGCTCAATGCCCTTGAAGGCCTCATATCAAAATGTAAACAGAACTTGAGGAATTGCTCCAGCCCTTCTGGAGGTCCCTGAGACCAGCCCTTAAAACTAAGCTAAAATCCACCTCGGGGTCCAAGTCCCTGCTCCGCTGTGTGGGGTATACTTGGACCCAAGCTCGAGTTTGTAAATCAACCCTTGTGTGTTTGCATCGGTGTCGGCTCCTTAGTTGTTTCTCCGATTCGCAATCTTGGGCACAACACCCGCAAGTCCCCTCCCCACCTGGGCTGATCCCCTGTCCCCTCCAACCCAGGCCTGACCCTCAGTCACCTCCCGCCCACAGCAGCTCACCACAGCCCCTCACAGAGGTCCCAGGGCCACGGTGGGCACTCTGGCTGTCCCCTGCCTCCCAGGAGAAGAAAGGAGGTTTTGGCAGGACACACTCCCATGGTGGCCCCAGGGCTCCCTGCCCAGGATGGCAGCTGGTGACAGGCCGGTTCTGTGTCCCTGACACCGGCTCCTCCTCCCTGGTTTTCCCGCAGGAAATGAAGGAGGAGGCCTCCTCTCCTCCAGGGACATCACGCAGATAGACCTGGACATCAACAGGATGTTCAGGCAGCCAAATCATGTTTCGGGACTGCTAGAGAGTGGGGTGAGGCTGTTGAGTCAGGGGGCTTCAGGGCCCTGGGGGAGGCCCAGGGGCTTCTGGGTAGGAAACACGGGTCTTAAGAGGCCGGGGGAAGCAACAGCAGCCAGCAACACACCACTGTATGGTAGGGTGCCTGGGATAACCCCCGTGCCCCAACCCCCGGGGCTTCGGGGATGAGGAGGTCACTAGGTCGGTGCCTCCAGGGGTTTCCATGGGAGCTGAACCCCAAAGGGGCGAGGGACGGCCCGTGGAGGGCAGTAACCGGACCTGGGGGCCAGGTGGCATGGCCGTGGCTGGAGCAGGACACACATCGATCCCATGAGGGTCGGACGGGTCAGGATGACACCCACACTCGGTGTTTTATATATATCTAAATTCTATGCATTTGAGACAATTTGCAATTTGTAAACATACATAGTATGATGACCACCAGATAATGCCCCCGGTCCAGCCAGCGTCCGGCACTGACCACACGGGACCCCAGGGGCAGGTGTCACAGCAAACCCCAGACTGGGGTCACCTTTATCTGTAGATGTATCCATGTGCATCTGAGAGAAAGTGGATGCCCTGTGTCGGCAGGCCCCCATGTCATCCCCCTCATTCCCCACCCCCACACCATCCCCCTTCATCATCATCCCAAATGGCTCCGACCCATATCATCCCCCTCACACCCACACAGCCCCACACAATCCCCACCCACACTATACCCCCACCATCCCCCTCTGCACCATCCCCCACACTCCACCACCATCATGCCCCTGCCCCCACAACATCCACCCCCACACCATCTGCCCCCAGCAAGGACCCAGTGCAGCTGCCCCCTGTGGGACATACTCAGCCTCACCGGGGTTCTCTGGATACCCTGCTCCCATGAGAAGACCGGGTTTCCCATAGAGTACCCAGGGGTTGCAGGGAGGAGGGAAGGCAGGGAGCCCCCGACAGGGTGGGTGCAGGTGAGTGGTGCAGAAGACCCACTGTGCCCTGCCTCAACCCACTGTCCCTCTTGGAGAGCGGCACACCCTGCATAGGACACCAGCCCCTAACCCAGAGGGACATGGGCTGGCTTGGCCCCGGGCTCTGTGGGGACTGGGGGGATTTGAGTCCCCCCAGGCCCAACAGAAAGACTAACGGGATCCAGCCCCCCATGGCCCTGGCCAGCAATGGATTCTGGCCCCAGGCTGAGAGAGCCCTCCCACAGCTGGATGTAGCCCTCCTGGGCATGCCCAACACGTGCCTAGGTTGCTGACCTAGGGCAGGCCTGGGGATCCCGGGACACCCCAGGTAGGGGAGTGGAGGGGTAGGCTGGTGGGCCCCACCCACACCAACACGAGGAGAGAGGCTCCACCAGTTTCTGGGGCCCCAGGGGGCCCAAGTCTGGGGTCCAGCTTCCCTGCGGGGACCCAGCGCAGGAGTCCATGAGCTGCAGGTCCAGGTCAGCTCTGCTGTCATCAGAACTGTCTCTCATGCTGAAACCTCAGGACACGTCCCCACCCTGAGTCCAAACATGCTCCCAGGTGGGGGACTCCAGCACCAGCCCACGCCCCACATGTGATTCTTGCCCTCCCCTAAAGGACAGAAAGGTCTCCTTCCCCAGGGGAAGGCGCGCACCCTTGGCTCTGAGCCCGTTTGCTGTAGAAAGTCAATAAAGTGTTGTGGTGTGAAAATGCACAGCGAGCCCATTTCTGTGTCTCCCAGAACTCTGTGTAGAGGGTGTGGAGAGACCCCGAGAGAGGAGGAGGGGGTACATCCATGCCCCAAACAGCCCCTGCAGAGGCGCTGCCAGGCACACCCAGCTGACGTCCACATGTGCATTCCAGGGCGGCCAGATGCCAGGGTCAGGCCCCACAGACTTTACTGGGACTCAGCCTGTGCCCCGCAGGCCAGGAGTGGCTGGAACAGAGTGACAGCCAGGGAGCCTCAGGTCACCAGGGTCTGTGGAAAGCAACCTGGGAGGTCTGTGCTCCCTCTGTCCAGGGAGCCGGGGCTGGCCGGGTTCCGGGGCACTTCCTCCACTCCCTGCATCCCTGTGCCTGTGTGCCTGGGGCACAGAGGGCCTGCGGGGTGGTAGCTTGTGTTGTGCCCAAGGTTGCGAATCTGAGAAACCACCAAGGAGCCCACACCGATGCAAACTCCCAAGGGTTTCTTTACAAGCTGGAGCTTGGGTTCAAGTGCACCCGACACAGAGGAATAGGGACTTGGACCCCAAGACTAAGAGGCGTAGCAGCTTTATAGGAGCCAATGGCCCATTGGAATGTTGAAAGATGCGTAGTCATGTCGGTCTACACGCAGGTGGCCGATTGAATTACACTTTACCCTATAGTATCGACTTGAACTGGCCTATTACTTTGGGCAGAATTGGCACGCAGTTTTGTGGGGCACAAAACAGGGTTACATTCTTATGTGCCGATTTCGGATTAGGGAGTGCCCAGCGGCTTGAGTCGGGTGGGGCAGCACCTTAAGCCAAAAGCAAGTCATGTGGGGTCATAGAGGAGATGGCAGGTTGAGCACAAAATGGAATCAGTCCTGCTCTGCTTGTTCAGGGGTAAGGGATTTTTGTTAATTTCCTGCATCCCACACTTCAGCTCACGCACGTGGGCCACGCTCACAAGGTGTACTCAGCGTGCACACCTTGTGGTGCTAGATCTCTCACACGAGGGTGCAGAGGGCACCCTCCTCGCCCTAGTGAGTAGGGGCTGGGTGAGCATGGGGCTCGGCCTGAAGGCCAGGCAGCACAGGGGACCGAGGAACCCCAGCCCCATCCCCACCCAGACTCCCAAATACAGGCAGCACCAGGGCTCCCCCCATGGGCAGCTGGCTCCTCAGGAGCTCCCACCAGGGTGGCCCTGAGGTCTGGCTCCCTGCTAGAGAGGCATTGGGGAGAAGATAAGCAGCCAGCGCATGGCAGGACCCACTGCCCCACATGGGAATATGGCCAAGGCGGACATTCCAGCTCAGCTGACCCTCCAGCGGAAAGTCACGCAAGAGCGAGCCATGGGTCTGCCAGGAGAGCCTAGATAGCCACCCAGTGTCAGCACCAGAAATGATGTGCCAACCATTTGGGCATTTTGGGTGACCCCCAGAGGATCCGATAGCTGCACGTGATAGCTACATGTGATAGACACACACACAACCCAAAACCAACAAAAGTCGGAATCCCCCAATGTTGTCTAACAGCAGCCAATGGTTACATACATGATGCTGTTGTCCCCAATAGGATCATGGAAGACGCAATAAACCATGACTGCAGAGGGTGCTAGAGCACAGAGATGTGCCTGCTGGTTTCAAAC